>NW_024731965.1:875485-893070 GCF_018991925.1 Homarus americanus | reverse complement strand
ACCCTTTTCCTGGATAGATAGTGACTTGTGCTTATGCCTGGAAGCACTAGCACCACTTTCTCTGCGTCATGGTCTCTTTGAAGACATATTGAAGGGATAAATGTCGTATAGTAGCTTCTCAAATTTCGCGAGTTTTTAATTCTTAACGTATTTTATTGGAACACACACAAAAATAAATAAATAAAAATTTTGACGGCGGAAACTTGAATTTCGACGGGTTTGAACGGCCCGCCAACTTGCAGATGACGTGCATAATCATGTAAACAGCGTCATTTCTCTTATGTACAAAAGATTCATTATTGTTTATTACTGAATGTCCTTTTTATTGAATTAATGTTTATGTGTGCAAAATGAGCAATAAAATTCATTAATAATACGTAGAATATTAAAACACACGCGGAAATGACACAGCACTGTTTTCGTTGATTACAAAACCAGTGACTGACTGGTTCTACATATAAAACTGAAGAAAATAAGACCTTAGTTGTAGCTGTAGTAAAATTAATATGGTTGTTTTAAGTAATGTTATTTAATGTTAATAAATGGAACAATAGAAGTAGCTAACGATAATGGTAACGAAAAAAGAGAGATCGCATATGTAAGTGTGCATGCGCACACGTGAAAATATATCGTCATTACTTTACATAAGAACATGAAAGCAACACTTATTTACTGTTCATATATATTTTAATTAATTATTTAATGTTTCTGAATTTGTTTTTATTGAATTAATGTACGTGTGTGCAAAATTAACAATACAATTTATTAATAATACATGGAATATTAGAGGAGACGAGACGGCTGCCGGCATTGTTTATGTTAAAGCTTATGAAACCAGTGACTGATTGGTTCTACATATAAAACTGAAGAAAATAAGACCCTGATTGTAGCTGTAGTAAAATTAATGTAAAAAATGAATATGGTTGCTTGAAGTACCTGTAATGTTATTTAATGTTAATAAATGGAACAATATAAGTAGCTAACCATTAATGGTAAAAAAAAAAGTGAGACTGCTCGTATGTAAGTGCGCACCTGTGAAAATATATCGTCATTACTCTACATAAGAATATGAAAGCAACACTTATTTACTGCTCATATATATTGAAGGGTTAAATGTTGTACTCTGTATAGACAAGCAGAGAGAGGGAGAGCAGCCGAACTGCCGGATGTAAACAAACCTTAATTTCCCGCGGCTTTTTTTTTTTTTTAAGGGGATTAGCCCACCCGGGCATAGGTCACTGACCCACATTGGGGCCTGAGGGGCAAAAATTTAATACTCCTGTAATAATAATAATAATTCAGATAAGGAAAAAAAAAAGCTGCCTATCTACCTATTGGACAAACTAAAATCGTTCCGGACCACAGAATGCCGGACTAGAGAGGTACAACCTGTACTACTAAACCCCCCATCTTCTCCATGCGGGGTTAGTATGCCTATCTCCGTTCGCTGATACATTATAGGTTATCCTACTCATTTGGGTGGTATGCCAGAGGTGTATTTGTCTACAGACACTAGCGTAAATACGTTTATCTGGTAAAGACAAAACAGGTAAGAAGTTAAATAAATTATCTTTCATGTGCTCACTTTATTGACACACTATTTCTGCATCAAGTTTAGTCTCGTCCAATTGGCATCGATGACATTTTCACGTCATTCAAAAGAAACATTTTACACAAAGTTGAGTAATTAAGATTGATGCATGAAATTTGGACGAGTCTTTCCTCGAACCATTCTTTCTCTCATGATACCAACACTAATTAGATACAGTAGGATCTCATGTTTCGCGACTAATTGGTACCGGTTTTAGCATTGCAAAAGTTAAAATTGCAAAACGAGTGACATTGAAATTCATATAAATAAGCCTAATCAGTTCTGCGGTGTCACCCAAACCCCCCTATAATGACCAACAACCCACCAAGAAAATGACCTTACACTAATTCATACATATTATATTGTACATGTTGTTGATAGCAATATTTTTATTGTACACCCATACTGTAGAATAACTTACCTTGATGGAATCAGTGAAATGCTTGACGGGGCTGGTTGATGGGTTCCGAGGCAGGGAGGGCTGGTTACTGCTTCCTCCCTGCTCCTTCCTCTGCATCTCTTCTAACCTCAGCATCAAATCCCTCAAAGTCTTGAAGCAGCTCTTCCACCAGTAAGTCACCCAACAATTCAATATCATCATCGGTGGTGCCATCATCATCATTAATCTCCTAAAGCGATGTTTGCCAAGGCAATAACAGGCTGGGCCTTGCACAGGTACTGAGTAATAAGGGCCTGCTGACGAGCATTTACACGGGACAAGTACAAGGCCTTGTATTCCTCCATACCCTTATCAAGGGCAGAGCACATAAGGTTCCGAGGATGTGGCCTGGTAATGTATTCTAGCTGTTCACTGAGGCGTGTGATGTTTTTGAGCACTTCAGTCAGCTGGTGTGTTGTAGGTTCACCAGGCTTAATATCATCCTCTTGTGTTGGTTGCTGTTCTTCCTGTTCTTCACCCTCCTCCAACATTTCTTCAATTGAAGGTTGCTGCTGATGTTGGCCAACGATTTCTTACAAATTTTCAACCTGAACGTCTAAAAATCCCGGTGCTGGGAGTGAGCTCTCTGCCTCCACTGTGTCCATTAGGGTTGCCGCCATGGACTGCCTCTCCCCGCTTGCCTCGGTCTGCTCTGGCCCACTTATCTTGGAGTTAGTGAACAAAGACTTCCATGCGTGTAACACTGTTGCAACATTAATCTTACGCCATGCCTCAACAATTCTGTTCACTGCATTTTTAATATTATAATTCTTCCAAAATTCACAAACTGATAACACTTCACGGTTGCGGGGTGGTGAGGTGCTAGGAGTCAGGTCGTCTACCATCTCCTCCTCCTGGTTAGCTGGTAGAGCCTGGTCACTGTCAGAGAGTTCTGCCTCGATTTGTTGTAACTCAACTAATGAGTCTGTCTGCTGACGAAAGTCTTTATAGGGTGACTGATAGTAGAACAGTTTAACATTACTGATGAATTCGTGGTCAAGTGACTGCAGAAGCGATGTGGTGTTAGGAGGAAGGAAGATAACTTGTACATTAGAGTGGCATCCAATTAGAAACTTAGAGTGTCCAGGAGCATTATCCATCACCAGGATCACTTTGAAGTCAATGTTCTTCCTCCGGCAGTACTGTTGGGCGTCAGGAACAAAGTGCTTGTCAAACCAATCGGTGCATAAAGACATTATCACCTAAGCTTTCTTATTAGACGTCCAATAAACATTGAGCTGCGACATGTTGGCATGAAGGTGGGCTCTAGGACGGGCAGCACGGTTAACAACCAAGGGTTTCATCAAGAAATCTCCACTAGTATTAGCTGTGATTAAAACTGTAAACCTGTCTTTTGAAGTCTTTACACCCCTTGCCTGTTTTTCATCCTTGGCAATTTTAGTGGTCTTAGGTGAACGCTTCCAGAAAATGCCAGTTTCGTCACAATTGAAGATCTGGTCTCGGAAATAACCACCCTCTTTCACAAGAGCTTGAAAAACAGGTTGATATTTTTCTGCTGCATGACATCAGCCGATGCACTCTCCCCATGGTAGTGGGCAAACTTTATAATGCTTCTTAAAGGCAGCCAACCAACCAACAGAAGCACTGAATGGTGGTAGAGAGTTAACGTGTTTCTTCTGTGCAACTGCAGCGTAATAAACACGTGCCTGATGCCTTATCTGTGGCCCAGACAGGTCGCACTGCTCACGGTTTGTTCTTTACACCCACTTATGAAGGTAATGTTCTGTGATAACTAACAATAGGTTTCGTTGTGAAGTATTGGAGAATGTCCTGTTACTAGAAAATCTTGAGAATATATTCACAGAAGCAGTTTTGGCTTCCTTGTTCATCTTAAGGGAACGTATGGTTGATTTGGGCAGTTGAACCTACTCATGATTTCACAGGTACGAGCACCACTTTTGATCATTTCAAGCATCTCGTTTCATTTCAAGGGTGTATTTCCTCTTCTTGACCCTCTTACGGTAGTCACGCTTGGCTTGGGGCTTTCCTTGTTGACCTCTACAGCCATCATTACCACCAGAACCGCTCCCGACATTTACATTACGCACTTCACTCATCATTAATACACAAGAATTGCGAATACACAAGAATCGTTAATACACGAGAATCGCTAATATATAAGAATCATTAATAGTTAAACAAGAATCTCGCTAAACATAAGCACGATGGGTTGTTATCCAAGTTCACTGCACCGCTCGCTCATTCAAACTAACTGCCATTACGCTGTAAACAAAAAACACTCGACAGGTCGACCGGTAACAAAAGACCGTAACAATGAGCGTTGTCCACTCAACAATGACTCACGAAACTGCTAATGAAAATCGCTACTCTTGAGAGGCTGGTAATTCTAAAAGTGACGCGAAACACACGAATCACAAATCTAAAACTCCCTAAAATTGAGATCCTACTGTATATGGCAACCCCTCATAGCAGGGCCATCGTTAGGGGTGGGCTTCTGGGGCTTCAGCCCCGAATGTTTTTTGTCTAGCCCTAATCTTTTCAAGATTTAATAATGTTTTAAATTCAGGATTTACTTCCATCCATATCAAATGAATTTTATATGTGTCCTTAATTTATCAATCACTCTCTCTGATGAGTACTGCTGTTACACAGTGCCTTGAGTAGATTGGAACAGCCATGGCAGTGGGCCTTAGAGTAAAACTGTGCAGGATACCAACAATCTACATGCTTGTAATGTTCCAGAGCTTGCTCTCCACCACAGAGGGATTGCAGAAGTTTCTTCAATGGGAAACTGTGGACTTGGCCCAAACACTGCAATTCAAAGATGCTGTCTATGACACAGAGAAAAGCACACTGATGAAATGGCTGAAGATCTATACAAGAAAGCAAAAGCCATATGTGAAACTAACTACATCCAGGAGCAGGGGGGTCCAAGATGCAAACAAAAGATGGAGGAGTATGTGGTGGAGTCCTCTTGTGGAACAAGCTCCAATCTCAACAATGTAGAACTTCTGAAAAAGAACTTGTATTTTCCTTGCCTTGACAGAATGATCAATGAGCTTGACCAACGATTTACTGGTGTGAGAGCTGATCTCATGAAAGGTATCCAGGCTTGTCACCCAGCCTCTGCAACTTTCCTCTCTGAAGAGTTCTTAATAAAAGTTACTGTACACTACAAAATCCAGCTGAAAATACAGGAAATACGGGTTGTTAAGAAATTTCTAGCTAGGAAGAAGGAGACAGGTGCCACTCCTGACGTGCTCAGTGCATACAGGTATCTTGATTCTGATATGTTTCCAACTCTGAAAGCCATCTTTCAAGTGGCAATGACCATTCCTGTCAGAAGCTGCAGCTGTGAGTGATCTTTCAGTGCCTTGAGACGTTTACACACATGGTTAAGGAGCACTATGGAACAAGACAGACTCAATCACCTGGCAGTTCTGTCCATTGAAAAGAGTATACTGATTGGCAGTGAACATAATGAAGTCAGCAATAGGTTTGCCAGACTCAAATCAAGAAGATATAGCCTGATGCTCCCCCCTCCAGAAAACAAAGTGTGCCTGGTGTGGTAAACGGTGATTAAGTTAGTGAAGGGATAGAACATGTCAATTTTACTTTTGCAACATTTAGTACATTAACCAATGTTAACACCCAATCAGCATGCTCACATGTCTCATTACACTGGTAACATACTACACACACAAACACAGGCACTCCAACAGAACAATAACAATCCACAAGCATTGATTACTACTTCCATTATACACATCCCAGGGATTGTCTAAAAAATCAGTTTAATTAACATTTTTGCTGTAATTTAGACCGTTTGGTTTCTTCTTTTAACTGCCTTCAGATGGCAGGAGAGTCTGTCACAGACAGTCTAAATTCAAAAAAATTCCTGGGGGAGCATGTCTCCAATGTCCTGAAGATGAAGGTCTAGCAACGGCCCTGGTGACTAACACGGTAACATAGACATTATTCCTCCTCATTTTTAACCATTCTATTGTCATGGTCACATTGACTGCTGATCTATTTAACTAATGATTCTTATTAAACTCCACGACCGCAAAACATGAGTGAGTTAGCGACCCCCGAGAAGACGTGTTTTTCCCCATAGACGCTACACTTGTGTTTCCCTCCTAGTTTGCCCCGCCTTTGTGAAGACAGTTATCAATGCGTTGTTGTTCCACTTTCTCCTGGAAGCTCAATCTTGAATTAGTCTGTGTATATCAACTCAAGTAATTCGCCAGACCTTTGTCAACTGAGAGTCATCTTTGAATGAGTAACAGTTAGTTTGTTTGTGATTATTGTCATTGCGTGAGTAGCGATCACTGGCAACTCAGGGATATATATATACCCCAGCATCAGGCGAGACGAGCGTCCCCTGACGCCGCCCCAACATTTGTTCCAGGTATGTTTATGTGTAGCCATTCAGTTAATTCAGTCAATTGTAGTGAATATCAGTGTTAATCAGTGTTCATGCTTTAACAGTTGAATTGTCATTCACCCAGTGTAGAAGTAATATAACGTAAATACGTCTGTCGTCTAGACAAGAGAGTTGTTTGTGTTGTCATGCTTCCCAGTCCGTCCCCTGACGCCTCTCCAATGTTTCTCCAGATCCCATTGTGATTCTTGCATCGCTCAACAAATGCCCCGGAAATAGTAGATACCCAACAGGGACCATATATGAGACGATGGCACTCATGCGGCCTGATTAATGTGCTCCACTGCCTCGTTGGGCCAGACCCCAGACTCGCCATGTGTCTGGCTACCACACACAATAACAACGGTCGTGAACACCAGTGTTCCACCTTGGGACCCTCCCTGGAAGTATATGTCCACAGAGAGTGTTGTAACATGTATGTTAGGGATAATTAGATGGAAATAATTATCCCATGTTGGGTAGTGGACCCAGGTATCTCCTGATGTCATTATTAATGTGTATGTTGAGTAAGGTCTTGTAAGTGTACTGAGAAGTACCACTTGGATGTTGAGTAAAGTAATCTACAATGAGTGCCATGTACTATGTATTGTGAGTAGGGCCAAGGAACTGGTCGTGCTATGCCATGTAATGTAACACCAGTAAGGCTGTGTGCAGTAAGAATGTAAGATCTGAGTAATTAATGTTGAGTAAAGAAATAAGAAAATAAGTAAAGAAGAAGTACTGAGTCTGCAATAAGCCCAGGAGTTGAGCCTGGTAGTTATATGATTAATAATATATCTTTTTCCCTTTGATTTCATATTAATAAATTTGTTTTTAGAGTACTTTAGGTGTATTCATTTCTCCCCCAGTATTTTACCTTTATTTCCGTCCAAGTGAATTGATACCAGAATTACCATACCCATGTGCCTAGACCCTCGACCATGCTACCAAAAGAATGACCATGCTACCAAAAGAATATGTGACAGACCTGAGTAAGAGTAAGAACTAATATAAGAGAAGTAAGATGAGGGTGGTGTAGGTGTTGGAAGACACACGCGCCCTCACAAGAGGCCCAATAACTATTGGAACTTCATATCTAACATTCAGAAGGCCAATATTCCCTACAGGGGACATCTTAAAACTAATGAGGCAAAACAATCCAGCATACTTCATAGGAGACCTCAATGCTAAACACACAGCCTTAGGACACAATATTAGAAACCCCGGAGGAAAAATCCTCCATGCTCTCATTGAACACGGGACAATAACACACCTCGGGCCCGACTTCGAAACTTACGCATCAGCCGGTAACTCTGGGAAACCAGACATTGTTTTAACCAATAGGCATCACCATCTAAACGTACATCTAAAAGCTGGACCCACAACAACCAGTGATCATCTACCCATAATAGCAACTCTATCCACATCCCCGATACAAATTCCATCAATCCCAAGATTTTCACTCAATAGAGCAAATTGGGAAAAATTTAAATCGGATCTTAGCAACAACGAACCAACACTCCTACACAACAAAGACACAACAGAGATTGACAAAACACTGGATACATGGTACAATGAAGTAATAACAGCAATGAAAAACAACATCCCAAAAACAACATACCGTACATTACCACATGCACAATTAACATATGAAGAGAAAATGATCCAAACTAGATTCACCAATCTATATGAATACACAAAAACACACGGGTGGAGCAATGACAACAGAATATTATACAGGAATCTAAAAGAAGAACTGAAAGACATAAGCAAGAACAAACACAATGAAACATGGAACAAGCTGATCCATGATACACAAGCAGACTACAGAAATCCAAAAGCATTCTGGAAAAAAATAAAAAACCTAATGGGAACTAATTCGGAAGAAACTAGCTACATAAAGGACAAAAACGGTAGAAAGGCAACAGAACCACACGATAAAGAACCAATATTTAGAGAATACTGGAAAGACATATTCAGAATCAACGACGAAGACAATAGAAGCTTCTGCCAAGAAACAGAACAGGCAACTAGAACATATTTGAGCCAGAACACAGAGAAATGGAAACCTACTAGGAAAATCAACCTCAATTCATTAAATATTAATAACCCAATAATTGCTCCATTAACTCAAAATGATATTGAAAAAACAATAGCAAGCTTCAAGAACAAAGCACCTGGCATAAGCCAAATTAATAAAATCGTACTACAAAACATTCCTCAGTCTATGATCGAACAGCTTAAAAATATATACAATGCCTCACTTGCAACTGGCTTCTTCCCTACCAAATTTAAAATAGCCAAAATCAGACTCATCCCGAAAGCAGGAAAGAACCATACCCAAGCAGAGAACTACAGACCCATCTCACTACTGGAAACACCCGGTAAAATATTGGAAAAATAGTCAACCACAGACTCAGAAATTTTCTAGACCAAGAAAACAAATATAACCCGAGACAGCACGGCTTTCGGAAAAATCGAGGAACCAACACAGCAATAGCACTAATATACGAATCAATTGCAAATGCTGCAAGCAACAGAGACCAATGTAATATAATTCTAAGAGATGTGTCAAAAGCATTTGATAAAGTCTGGCATGAAGGACTGAAGTTGAAAATAATCAAATTGGACATGCCTACCAATATCACAACACTACTATGCAATTTCTTAGACAACAGAAAGGCCAAATTAATCATCGACAACCATCTAGGACAAACTTTCAACCTTCATAGTGGAGTTCCCCAAGGCAGTAATATATCGCCGACATTATACACTGTATACACAGCAGACATGCCGCAACCACGGCAATCAGAATATATAGCATACGCAGATGATGTCACACAGATAGTCAGGTACCCAGGAAAATCCAAACAAATGATGGCCATCAGAACAAGCAGAGAAATAGAGATAATAAATAACTATGAACGAAAATGGAAGATAAAAACCAATGTCCAAAAACTCAAAATAATTCACATCGCAAAAACAAACCCCTACCCTATTATTGTCAACAACCAACAAATACCATATGCTGCCAACGGAAAAATATTAGGACTCAAGATAACCAGAAACGGAATAATCCCCCACATCAATGAAAGAATAGCTATGGCAAAATCACAACTTACAAAGCTCAGAAGATTCCGCCAATTAAACACCAACACGCAATTGCACCTATACAAAGCACTGATCAGACCACACTTAGAATACCCTCCGATACCTCTGAACACAATCGCAAGAACAAATCAACTTAAATTTCAAGCAGTGCAAAATATAGCCCTCAGAAGAGCGGCAAAACACCAACCACCATACACACAAACAGTACAAGACATACACACAGAACACGGCATAGACCCACTCAACACCAGAATACACACCCAAGCAAATGCAATATGGGAAAAAATCCAGCAAGAACAGGATCCCATACTAAACCAACTAATTGAGGAAAACAACAACACATCGCACAGATGGTGGCCTAGAAGCAGGAAAAATGATAACGAAGAACCAGAGCCTCTATATACACACTAAAAAAGAACCAAAAGATGGGCACAACTCTCCAGTCACACAAGGACCTGGAGGGACCCCACAAATAAACAAAGACCTAAATAGTTCACAAACACCCACAATAAAAAGGAGAGATACATAACAAGGCATATATATACAGTAGAGGAGGGTGAGATCAAGTCCACAATGGTCCGGTCACTAGGTAGTGACCCTACTAATCTTCAAAAGCACCGCAGCAGTCGGTAGTCAGGTCAGAGGGTAAGATGTCCCAACCTTCTCACCTGGTTACAAATCTTCTTAATTACGAAATTATCCAGTTTGTACATACCATTACTCAAATTCATGTTGACGGATTCGGTATGTTTAATGAGACTGGATTCTATAATGTTCCTACTGTCAATTGAATTACAAGGTAATATTGAAGAGGCATTATCCCAGTCAATGCAATGCTTATTATCCCTCAAATGAACAAACAGAGCATTGGATTCCTGGCCTGTCCTAACACTATATTTATGTTGTTTAAGTCTAGTTACAAGATCTTTACCTGTCTGGCCTAAGTAAAACATATTACATTCCTTGCAAGGAACTTTATAAATGCAACCAATTGTGTTGTTGGGGAGTTCTTGATTAACATTTGTTTAACAGTGCTTGAGTTTGTGCTTGAGTTTTTAAATACCACATTGACGTTCCAGGTTTTTAGTTGTAAAGGAATTTGAGAGAAATTTTTGTGAAATGGTAATACTAAGAGATTCTTATAAGAACATAAGAATATAAGAATGGAGGAACTGCAGCGGGCCTATTATCTACAATACTGGGCAGTCCCATTTACACCCAACCCCTATTGCTCATATAAGCATCCAACCTATGTTTGAAGCTATTCAGCATATTCGAGTTAATGATGATATTTGGTAACTTGTTCCATTCATCCACTACTCTGTTTCCAAACCAGTGTTTTCCTATTTCACGCCTAAATCTAAATTTGTCTAATTTAAAACCATTGTTACGAGTTCGCTCCTGGTTGGATAGTTTGAGTACCTTTGTAATGTCCCCTTTGTTTAGCCCCGACTTCCACTTATACACCTCTATCAGGTCGCCCCTCGCTCTACGTCTCTCGAGGGAGTGCAAATTAAGATGCTTTAACCTGTCTCTGTACTCAAGGTTCCTAATGCCCGGGATTAGTCTTGTCATTCTCCTCTGAATTCTTTCCAAGGATTCTATATCCATTCTGTAATACGGTGACCCGAATTGAACTGCGTAATCCAAGTGAGGTTTCACAAGCGCAAGATATAGTTTTAAGATGACCTCGCTAGTCTTGTAACTAACACTTCTTTGTATGAACCCAAGTACTTTATTAGCCTTGTTTCGAGCAAATACACATTGTTTACTTGGCTTGAGATTCCTACTCATCATTACTCCTAAATCTCTCTCACAGTCGGATTTCTCAATAACATCGTTGTTCATCTGGTATCTGGTTTCCCTGTTTACATCTCCTATACTGAGTACTTTACATTTGTCCACATTGAATTTCATCTGCCATTTTTAAGACCATTCGAAAAATTTGTTTAGATTTTCCTTTAGTTTTGCGGAGTCCTCGTCAGATTTAATTACATGTCCTATTTTAGTGTCATCAGCAAATTTACTTATGTTGCTGTCTATGCCGATATCTAAGGAAACCTTCTTCAGAGCTAAGAGGTGGCTGGGTATTCAGAGTACAGTATGGTACTGTACCTGTACAGGTACAGTATTGGTGAAGTTTTGCATAGAGGTTAGCTGAGATGGTTAGGGCCTGTGGAGTGAATGGAGAGACTAACAGGGCCTAAGCATAACACTGTCATCATTTGTTTTTTGCAATGCATTCTGGTGAAAGTCCAGGGTTGTTTTCAATTAATATGGTAAAAGTGCATATTATTTTGTGAGAAAGTGATGCTAGAGGGAAAATTTAAAGAACTGACAAAGCAAGATGATGGTTTATATGTAGAGAGGTTTCTGCACTTCTTAAATCAGCACAGAAAACTAAAACACAGTTCGTCAAACTGTACATACCTGAAACATTATTGTACTTTCCTTTTGCTGGTAAAACAAGTCTGTGATATGACAAGCAAATGTTTGGGAACGTTGAGAAGTACAGCTCCTCCCCGACTTACGACCTACTCGACTTACAACCAACCGCACTTACGACCTGCCTCAGTCGTACCAAATTTTTTTGTCAAATTACGTACGTAATTCTTAGTAAAGTTAGGCATTTTCTCTATAAGGATCTAGGGTACTTAAGGTTCAAGCCAATATTATAGATATATTTATATTCCTCATCAATGAATTCCGGGCTGCAAATTCTCAAAGCACGTAAAAACATTGATGAAAATACTGACTGTTTGACTCTATTATGGTGGGCAGAATAATAATGAATGTATGAACACACATTAGTAGGTTTCCTATAAATACTGAACTTAAAGGTGTTACCTATTCTGTGGATCAGACAGTCTAGGAAAGTAGACTGTCTGATATATATATATACAGGTATATATATATATATATATATATATATATATATATATATATATATATATATATATATATATATATATATATATATATATATATATATATATTTCATTAGCCCAATAAAGCACGTGGATTTCTACATATAATCAACACCTAACCCCGGCAGGATTTGAACCCACGATCTTATAATTGTGACCGGGTAACGCTACCTCTGGGCCACCAGGACACTAAAATCAGTCCTAGACTCTGTTATATTTCATACAAAGCCTGCTCAATGAGCTTATGGCGCCATGAACCTCTAATGGGGACCACCCGTGTCGTTTAGGTGATGAGAGCAACGTTTTACTAAATCCGGCTTCGAAACACGAGGATCCATATATATTTCATTAGCCTAATAAAGCACGCGGACTTCTACATATAATCAACACCTAGTGCACTTCACACATCGCTCCTGAACTAAGAAGACCTCTCAACAAGACCTCCTGCTGGACCCGGAACTGTGAAGACCGCCCTCTCCCCTGTGCCATTGTTGGCCATCTTCCCGGACCGGACCATCCACGACTGACATCGTCGACAACAACTCACGAGCGTTTTCGGTTTATTGAGCATGAGCTTGCCCTCCCCACTGGTGGTGTGAGTGACCCACACTCCAGCTGGAGAGCAACTATAGCGCGATATTCCCGACGTGGTTTGAGCTCTTTTCCTTCTACTGCTATTTTTCCTTTTTCGCTCTGGCCTAGGGACCTGCACCCTCAAAAAGTGTATTCGTCCTGCGGTCCCCCCTGTAACTGTTCACCTCCCTCCCAGGAGAGTGTGAACACGAAAGGGGGTTGGAGCAAAACCCATCCCAGCCGAGTCTTTCCAGGAAAACCGTGATCGTGCGGGTCCACCTGGAAAGAGGGTAGCAATCCTTATCCTTCCCAAATAGGCACACTTAGCTCACGTCTATAAGTGAGCAGTCACATACACTAGGAAGTAGGCTTCCCCAACGGGGCTCCGGGAGAGAAGCTCAGGAACCACTCTACGACCACCAGCCAGTGGGGAGTGCTGAAATTCCTCTGCTACTTACTCAACCGGAATAGGTAGGATTTAATAATTAAAAAAATAAATAAATAAATAAAAACGGTTATGGAGCGCGTACGCCCTCCTAACCGCGACCCCCGCCTGAACCGCCAACCTGACGACCCGAACTACGACAGGCTCGGCACAGAGAAAGCGGACCAGTTACGCGCCTTCAATGAAGCCCTGAAAAGCAGGAACACTGCCACCACCTCCAACAACTCCACCACCACTGCTACCGCCACTGAGGACGACAACTGGACGAAGGTAGAAAACAAAAAACGCCGACGTGCTTTTTCGGGAAACGAATGCCGTCAAGCAGCCCAAAAGGCACCCATCACCACCACCAGCTCACCTCCAACGACACTGCCAAAATTCCGGATCTCGAAAACGGACACAAAAACGACATATGCCGCCATCACAGAGATGGAAAAACTAAATCCACTGGCCAAGTTCTCAGTGCGGCCCAACCTAAAGGGGGAGATGATTATTCACCCCAAAGACAAGGACTCCGCCACCACCCTCGACACTTACCTGCAAAACACCACCACCGTTGCATCAACCAAGCTGGACCCCGCCCAGAAACTGATGAAGTCGGTAGTCCTCCAGTACCCAAAGGAACTACCCCTCGAACCCCTGGAGAACCACCCGAAGAGCCTAAATGCCGAGAGATGCTCTCCCCTGTCCGACAAGACGGCCACCACAAAATAAGTGCTCATAACGCACTACGGTTCAACCCCCAGCACCATAGACCTCAAAACCTGGGGGATCTACGAAGTGAGACCCTTCGTCCCAGAGCCCCTGCGGTGCTTCAGATGCCAGAAATACGGGCACCATCAGACAAGGTGCACGTACAAGGAAATCTGCGCAGTCTGTGCACAGAAGCACGGCACACACTCCTGCCTCACCAAGTTGAAAAATGGAGAAAAAATTGCCCCCAAGTGTGCCAACTGCGGGGGCAAACACCACGCCTGGAACCCTGGATGCTCCGAGAGGAAAAAGAGGGTCCAGGCAAACCGACCAGCAGCAAGACCGGCCCCCACCGCCTGCACACCAGCCCCACCAAGTACCTTCGTGTGGGGAACCCAAAGGCCAAAACAACAAAGCCAACCTCCTCAGCCGGTCAACACCCAAAGTGCAGCCCAGTTTCCTGGCCTCACTACGGCCACACCTCAGCCACCCAAGCAGCAGACAACGACAACCACGAAAAAGACAAAAGAAGCACACACCAAGGCACCAGAAGGAATGATACACGTATCAGACCTAGCCAAGGTACTAACAACCTTCGTGGAGGGCCTAGCCGGACTACTGGGCCACAAGATCCAACCCACACAGCTCCAAATACTCGTGGGGAGCGTCCTCGGGCAAGTCGCCACAGCTCCAGCCACCTCAGTGGAGGAAGCCACGCCGGTCCTCACACGAGTGACAGCCGAGGTACATTCTACACCGAAAAAGGCCACCAGAGAACCCAAGATACCGACAGCTCCCAGAAAGAAATTGGACGTTTCAACTCCCCTGAACCGAACCACGGCCCAGAAGGCAAAAAACACAGAACAAGAAGATATGAACCTGATCCAGTCGGAATCGGACGCAGACCTTCAGGGCATCAAAAACAAGAAACACCTCCTGCAAGAAGCAGCAGCCAAGGACAAGCTTGACATTATACTGCTACAAGAAACATTTCTACAAGAACACCACTGTTTCAAATTCAGTGGTTACAAGACATACAGGAGGCATTTCACGCAGGCGTCAACAAGAGGATGTATGATCTTGGTCAAGTCAAGCATACCCTCCTCCGAGGTCACGCAGCAATTTCCATGTGGGGAAAACATCGAGACACAGGCCGTCAAAGTAACCCTCCAAGAACGGGAATTAACTGTTCACAACATCTACAAGAACCCAAGGGGCTCACTGGAGGTGACTCAATTATTCGCTTCGGCCGCTGACCACGCCACACTCATAGGAGGGGATTTCAACGCACATCATCCCTTCCTAAGCTCGGTAAGCCCCACAAATGAAGACGGCCTACACCTATACACCACCTTTCAAGACACACCCGAGATCTGCCTCCTGAACACCGGAGAGCCCACCCACACTAGGGGAGGAAGGCTAGATCTAACCTTCGTCTCCAGTGCACTACAGCCTTCGGCCTCCTGGCAGATACACCCCACGCTGACCAGCGACCACTTCGCCACCCTAACAACGCTGAAGGTGAACAAACTCCCCACTCCACCCCCCCCGAGATGGAGATACAATACCCAAAAGGCAGACTGGGGACTCTTTAAGAAACACCTGGCTAAGTGGCGCGAAAAATCACAGCCGGCCGGCGCAGCACCCGTGGACGAGACAACCCTCCACCAACAATTGGTCGAGGCGTTTCACCAAGGGGCAGAAGAGGCTATCCCAAAAACAAAACCCACATCAAGACAGTACAATGATTACTGGTACTACTGTCCCAGGGTGAAAGAACTCAACCACAGAGTGAACATGGCCCGAAGAAACTACAGGAGACATCCCACGGAAACAAACAGACATCTCCTGCAAGTCATAGTTAAGGATACCAGGGAAGAGAAGGAAGAAATAAAAAACGTAAGCTGGCTCAAGTGGTACTCCGAACTGAACGAGCACACCTCCCTTGGCAAGATGTGGGCCCAGATCCGAAGGGCATCTGGGAAGGCAACACCACCACCACCAACCCATCCCAACCCAGAAGAGGAAGCTGAGAGACTTGCAAAACTGTTCTCTGACCGAGCAGCAACGAAAAACCTCCCGAGACAGGCGGAGGAAACACAACGGCGTCTGCGACAGGTCAGACTCCAGATGATCGAAGAGGCCTGCAACAGTGAAGATGACACCGACAGACCTTTCAACCAGCAAGAACTCCAGAAGTCGCTAAAACGAAGCAAGGACACAGCACCAGGGGCCGACAGGATAACCTACTCCATGCTTTCCCATGCCGGTACAGCCGGACACGAGGCTCTGCTACAAGTCATCAATGCTTCGTGGACAGCACAAAGACTCCCACCGGAATGGAAGAAGGCAGATATACAGCCCATTCCGAAGCCCAGAGAACCAGACAAACCGAGGCCCATCTCCCTTCTCAGCTGCATAGCGAAGACGGGAGAAAGAATGGCTCTCAACCGACTCAAGTAGAAAGTAGGCAGCCCACACCCTCACATCTTTGCTTACACCGAGAACACCGGCACAGGCAACAACATCGCCGAGATACTCAGCACAGTGGACAATAAACCAGCTCTGGTGGTCTTCCTCGACCTGGAGAAGGCCTTCGAACTAGCAAATCCACTGGCCATTATAACGACGCTCGCTGAAAAAGGCGTCAAAGGAAGGTTGCTGGGGTGGATCCAGAACTACCTCACACAGAGAGAAGCAAGAGTACGCTTTCAGGGAGCAACCTCAAACTACAGGGTCCATGAAAACGGAACCCCACAAGGAGGCATCCTCAGTCCAATGCTGTTCAATGTCCTGATGGAAAATCTAGTCAAACTTCCTTTCAGACAAACAGCCAAGCTCCTATGCTATGCAGACGACTTACAACTTATAGTAAGAGGATCAAACAGACTAGCCAACACGCAACACGCACTCCAACTTATAGAAGAGGAGTGCAACAGACTTGGACTCAAGATAAATCCAGCCAAGTCGAAAGCGATGGCCATCTGCACAAACACACCAGACAAGATGCTCTCCATACAAAACACGCCGGTAGTCTGGACCAACACCCACCAGTGTCTTGGAATCTGGTTTGACCAGAAACTCACTTTCAAGCCGCAACTCGAGTATCTCAGGCACAGGACGAAGAGCAGACACAATATAATGAGGTCGCTCACCAGCACAACCGCAGGAGCAAACCTTCATGTGCTCAAAGCCTACTACACGGCCGCCATCAGATCGCTGGTAGATTACAGTGCTCCAGCACTCATTGGACTGAGAGAAGACCAGATAGCTAAGCTAGAAGTTATCCAAAATAATGCTCTCAGGATCATGCTCGGAGCGCCCATGTGGACCAGAATTTGCAATTTGCAAATGGAAACTGAACTACCACCCCTGGCAGTACGAGTCAAGCAGGTGACAGC
>NW_024731965.1:802532-875385 GCF_018991925.1 Homarus americanus | reverse complement strand
AGCACCATCATCACACTCACCACAAAGAGAAGCAACATCGTCACACTCATCACAGTGAAGCATCACCATCATCACACTGATTATGATATTACTCTTAAAACAAATTCTAAACGACATTAGTTGTCAATTTTACTTTGTTTAAATGTAGATTGTTGTTGTTTCCCTTTATGCAACTTTAGTTTATTATTTTATTAAGACATTAACATTAATGCTGAAATGGCAATGTACAACTGACTAAAACGAGGATTTTCTAACACTCGCTTCGTTAAAATAATCAGTATAATTTTCAATACCAATATCATTAACATCAAATATTCATAAACAGATTTAATGGAGTCCTGGATCTGTCTGCGGTGCTCAACTAGAACTCTCTACCATATTTTTTTCAAACTATTGCCTTGCCTGTTCAACCGTATGTGAGCCCGTCGACCATAATGACCACCCTAGCCTCACCTACAGTTCTACTGTACAGCACAGTACAGCTCGGATCATATAAGAAAACGGCAGCGAGCAAGAGAACAAGCTATTCTTTTTTATGGTGCAATGGAAGCAGACAATGAACTAAGAGTGTCATGATGCGAGATGATGAGATAGACTGGGAGATACATCAAACAGTCATAGGAATCCCATGCAGTCACATGACAGTTTTAAGGCCGGTCCACACAATCGAGCAGTGCCCGGCGGGCACGCGCTAAATGCCCGTTTTCCGGCAAAATTGGCGGGCAAACCAGCGGAGTGCCCATGCCCGTCGTTGAGCGAAATCATGGTCCGCCTGCCTGGTGGTTTGCTGCCGGATATGGAGGGACGACTCTGTGTGTTCTTCGTTCCTGCCGCTCTCCTCACTCTAGTCCCATAGCTTCCTGTCTATGCATATCATAATTCTAACATTATTCAATGAATTTTTATGTACAACAAATCTCACCTGCAAGTAATCTTTCTTGAGTACTTCATACATGGCTTGACAAGTTGCAGGTATTATGGGAGACAAACTTTGTTTTGATATTCTCGTTCTGTACTGAAGTGACGTGCAGGTGCACCCAGTTGAAAGATATATGAGCGTTGCCTCTAGACGAGCCTCTGCAGATATACTCTCCCTCATATTGGTATCCTGTTTTTTTTTTTATATATGGTTCCACTTTCGCTAGAAGTTTGTAAAAGGTGTTGGGGTCCATTCTCATGTAATTGGTGAAGTCTTGCTCATGTCCATCTTGCAGTTCACGTAAAATCATGGCATGACTTCCCAATACTTTTCTTCGACCTAACCACTCTTTGCACCATTCCTTTTTTCTGCATTTGGTTCTTCTTTTTGCACATAGCAGCAATTATTATAGTACAACGCTATGCTCTTCGCTTTAACTGTCCGGCGATTATTCCTGCGACACACCATGGTGATCGTACCGCACCAGCCACTGCCGACCACCTACTAGCTACAGGCGCCCGACTATGACTGCCGCCAACCATCCCCGTGTGTACAACAACACACAGGCTTTGCCCGGTAAACGGGCAAAGCCCGCCGGGCACTGCTTGATCGTGTGGACAGGGCCTTAGCCAATCCTAGGGCACACGATAAAAAGATGTTTCAAAATATTTGTACAGAGGTTCTGAAGATTCCATCAACCCCTCAGGATGTGAGGAGGCTGGGACAAAAGCAGGGGGATTAACCTCGCCTCCTCAGAATCACACTAGTGAGTGAGGAGGAGAAATAGCAGGTTATTCGGCAGGCAGAAAACTTAGCAAGGAGCGAGGCATTTCGGGATGTATTCATTCACCCGGATCGCACGGTAATGCAGAGGGAAAAGCACAAGAAGCTCCTGCAGGACTAGAAGCAGAAGAGGGAGGAGTCAAGGAAGAACGAGGACTGTACATGGGTTATACTCAGGGAGAGGGTAGTGGAAGCAAACGTGCCGACACAAGGCCAGGGGGCAGCAGTACACCCTCCACCCGCTCTAACCCTCACCCGGGAGGCGGCACCAGCTCCGCCTCCCGGACAGGAGGAGGCGAGCGCCGTGTAAACAGTGACATTTCTAACCACAACCTGCAAAATACAGTGTACTTAGCAAATGCTGCAGCTTCTGAGAATGGGGGGGGGCGGAGCGGGGTTAATACGAAGAGCAGAGACGTTACCGAGAACAAATTCTGGCTTGAATGTCATGTACACTAATACTGACACGTTTCTCGATAAGAGAGAGGAGTTTGAAACACTACTAAGAGTACACCAACCAGATAGTGTAGGAGTTGTAGAACTGTTGTACAAGAACAGGAGAATCGACCCAGAGGAATGTAAGTTCAGTATTGCTGGATATGACTGATTCATTTACGAACCATTCTCAAGAAACTTGCAAGAGGGCCCAGAGGGGTGTGGTTATCTATGCTAGGCAAGACCTTAGAGCCAGCCAGGCGAGGGTACAGGGAGAGGATGTTTTTGAAGAGTCCAAGTGGTGTAAAATTAAATTAAAGGGAGGGGACTTACTTATTGTCGGGTGTATCTACAGATCCCCAAACTGTGGCCCACTAAATCAAAGGAACTTAAGAACCTTAATAAACAATGTGGCAATGCTCAACCCTAGCCATCTCATTATCATGGGGGACTTTAACTTTGGCGACATCGACTGGAGGAACGGGTCCACCCCAAATGACTTGAATAACCCTGCTACTCTTTTTGTAGAAGCTCTGAGAGATAATTTTCTGTTCCAACATGTTAGAGACCCGACACATTACAGAGGGGAGCAAACACCCAAGCCACTTGACCTCATCATAACAAACGAGGAGGGTAAGGTGGCCAAACTGGAACACCTTGCCCCTGTTGGCACCAGTCACCTTATAGTGTTGTCATTCAGATTTAACTGTTACCTAGTTCAGGATAAGGCCATGCCAAGGTGCAAATATTACAAGGGAAATTACAATGGGATGAGGGAAGAGATGAGTGGTATCAACTGGCCTGACTCATTAAGATACAAGAACGCAGACACTACGCTGAATATCATAACTAGTAAAGTGACCCATTTGATCGATAAATATATACCCAAGATCAAACCCAGTGTTTCTAGGAATACGAGGGGATCCCTACACATGAACCATGCGGCGGTCAACAAAATTAAGAAGAAAACCCAGAAATTCAAGACGTGGGTTGGGTCAAACGATGAGCAAGACAGGAGGATGTATGCAAGAGCCAGAAACCAAGCAAAGATAGAGTGTAGAGGGGCTGAAAAGGAGTTCCAGAGGCTGGTTGCAAGCGAGGTCAAGTCAAACCTAAAGGCGTTTTACCGCTATGCAAATTCGAAATTGAAAACGCGAGTAAGAGTATCAGACCTGAGGCTGGTGGATGGTAGTTAGGCAGATTCTGACCAGGATAAGGCTGAGGCATTGAATAGCTTCTTTTCCTCGGTGTTCACAAAAGAGGATGCAACTAACCTTCCTGCGTTTGAGGACAAATGGTTCGACACAGCACTGACCCACATTGTGTTCACAGAAGAGGGTATTAAAAATAAACTGTCCAGGCTAAAGGTCCATAAGAGTCCTGGCAATGACATGGTACATCCAAGAGTGCTAAGAGAGTTGTGCAACGAGCTTTCAGAGCCCCTGAAGATCCTGTTTTGTAAATGCTGTTACGCAGTCTTTTAATTTACTTTAATAACCAGGTTCTAGGCGTAACCAAACAAAAAGAAAGTAAAGTAAATCAAAAAGGAATAAAATAGATAAAGTAAACCTTTAAGAATTAAATTAAATTAAATATTAACACAATAAAGAGCCTCGTAGGCTGTCACAACAAATTGATTCACTATCGAAACCTTTAAGACACAAATGATACTAAACATCGAAACATCAAAGAACTGCTTAAATATATAGAATAAAAATAAAGCACTGGATTACGTTAACACTACATAAACATATAAAATAACTAACACAGAAATTAACTAACGTGAAACAACACTGAATTACTTAAATGTAACTAAGCAAACACTGATGGACACATAAGAGACATAAATAGGTACTCACATAGATATACCACATTGGTGGCGACAGGAACAACACAGAAATAAAATGAAGTATAAGTAACAGGTGACAAGTGTCACTCAAAAGAACTTGAACTGAATGACAAGGAGAACTGGACTGAACTCTGTCAGTTGGTGGACCACTCTATATAGGGCCAATTCCCGCCAAAAACCCGCCGGTGAAACATGGGTCGTTTAACGATGCAGATAAGAACATAAGAACATAAGAAAATATGGAGGCTGCAATAGGCCAGTTGGCCTGTGCATGGCAGCTCCTGTCCAGAGTTCCAGCACTTACTACAAAGTTGCTAAGCTTGTTCCACTCGTCCACCACCCTATTTGTGAACCAGTTTCTTCCTATCTCCCTCCTAAACCTAAACTTATCCAACTTAAATCCGTTGCTCCGAGTCCTATCCTACTCGGATATTATAAGAACTTCATCTATAGCCCCTTTATTGATTCCTTTCACCCACTTGAGTACTTCTATCATAGCTCCCCGCACTCTTCGTCTTTCTAGGGAATGCAAGTTAAGTTTCTTTAACCTATCCTGATATGGAAGGTTTCTAAGTCCCGGAATCATTTTCGTCATTCTTCGCTGCACCGACTCTAGTGAATTGATATCCATTCTATAATAAGGGCACCAGAACTGAACCACATAATCGAGGTGCGGCCTGACTAGCGCAAGATATAGTTGCAATAAGACCTCTGCACTCTTATTACTTACACTTCTAGATATAAAACCCAATACTCTGTTTGCCTTATTTCGAACATTAACACACTGTTTTCTAGGCCGTAGGTCCGGGCTTACAAGTACCCCTAGGTCTCTTTCACATGTCGACTTCGCTAGGTTGATGTTGTTAAGGCTGTATACATTGTCAGTATTTGTTCTTCCAATATTAAGTACACTGCAGTTGTTGGTGTTGAATTTCATTTGCCATTTTTCAGACCACCCCTGCAGTTTATTTAGATCCTCCTGTAATGCATTTGCATCTTGCCCTGAATTAATCTGCCACCCTATTTTGGTGTCATCCGCAAACTTGATTATGTCACTGCTGATCCGAGTATCTAGATCGTTTATGTAGATTATGAACAAGAGTGGGCCTAGTACTGACCCCTGGGGAACCCCACTGGTTACACGGCCCCACTCAAACTTAACACCATCTACGCTGACCCTCTGCGTTCTGTCGGTGAGCCATGATTTTATCCAATTTAAAACTTTCCCCTCGATACTATGAGCCTTTTTTTTCCCAGAAGCCTTTGATGCGGTACTCTGTCAAATGCTTTGTTAAAGCCCAAGTAAATAACATCGTAATTTTCGTCATTATCTACTACCTCGAAGACTTTCCTAAAAAACGTCAGCAAATTTGTTAGACAAGAGTTTCCCTTCGTAAACCCATGTTGCGAGTCGTAGATTAATTTGCTTTTCTCTAGATGCGATCAGATGCTATCTGCTATAATTGATTCAAGAAATTTCCCCACTACTGACGTCAAACTGATCGGCCGGTAATTTGACGCTGATGCTGATGGTCGTTAGAGAGACAAAGAATGCTTGTTACAATAGTAAATGAAGAAATAAGATGGGCTTGAACAAATACTAACAGTTAAAACCTTAACAGCACAGGGTAAGGTGACTAGATTATATAATAGTAAATATAACACATCATTACAGGAATAATATGGAACAACATGGAAGCATGTTATAAGAAAAATAGAAAAATACGACACGGCCGTAACAATGCCTGGATGAACAAATGGTCCCCAGTGAATGGAAAGTGGCTTATGTGAGTCCTATCTTCAAGAAGGGCGATCGTCACTCCACGAACAACTATAGACCGGTGAGCCTGACCAGCATAATATGTAAAGTACTTGAGAATATTATCAGAGATGCCGCAATGGAACATCTAATACGAAACAACCTTGTAAAGGATTGACAATACGATTTTATGCCTGGGAGCTCCTGCTTAACACAACTGCTCAAGGTATTGGATATTTGGACCCATATTCTGGAACGGGGTGGTAATATCGACAATAGTTACCTAGATTTTGCCAAGGCTTTCGACAGTGTACCCCATGAAAGGCTAAAAATCAAACTGGAAGGGTACGGAATTCGGGGAAATGTCCTTGTGTGGATAGATGACTTTCTACATGACCGCAAGCAGTGTGTGGTGATTAATGGCAAGAAATCGTCATCCGTACCTGTCACAAGTGGGGTACCACAGGGCAGTGTATTGGGCCCGCTGTTGTTTGTTTGTTTCATAAATGACATGCCTGACGTTGTACACTCATCCATACAAATGTTCGCCGATGACGCCGTTATTTCGGGAAATTAAGAACCAAGTGGACTGTGAAGAGTTGCAGAAGGACCTCTGTGGGCTCCAGGAATGGTCGAAGAAATGGCTGCTGAGATTCAATGTCACGAAGTGTCGGAGGATGCACCTGGGGCGTACCAACGGTAAGGAGGCGTATCATATGTCCCAACGGGATGAAGAAACTGCACTAGTTTACAGTGATGTGAGAAGTTCTCGGGCCATTGCGAGAAGAAGGTAGACCAGGCAAATAAATTATTGGGACTTATAAGAAGGTCGTTCAGATATCTACTTTTACTTTTTTACTTTTATCCTCTTCGCCACTGATCGGCTTGTTAGCCGCTTGGGCGATCGGTCGCGTCTCTTTTCCTTTATATTCTTCACCAAAAGGTCGGCTCGCTAGCCGCCCGGGCGATCGGTCACGTCTCTGTCACGCACCGTTGGCAAATACTGGGCATGCACCGGCTCCTGAATGTACCTGAACCCGCTCCAGTGTTGGTCAAGTCTTCTCTTGAAAGAGCTCACACTCGGTGCCGTCACAACACTCTCTGGTAGATTGTTCCAAGAGTTTACAACCCTCACTCCGAAAAAGTTTGCCCTCACGGTTTTCCGGACTTGCGTCTTCTTCAATCTTGAGCTGTGACCCCTTGTGGGGCGAGCGTCCGCCAGCTCCAAGTAAGGACACTCAACTGAGTAGTGCCCCCTGAGATGCTTATAAACCTCAACTAGGTCCCCCCTTGCCCGTCTGTAGTATAAGCTAGGCAAGTTCAGGCGCTCCAATCTCTCAGGGTAGCTGAGATGCCGAAGTGCAGGCACCAGTTTGGTGGCCCTCCTTTGAACATTTTCAACCAACTGACAGTCCCTAGCATATCTCGGGGACCAGATGGGGTGACAGTACTCCAGATGGGGAAGCACTTCACTCCTGAAGATCGTCACGAGGGACGGACCGTCTAGATATCTGAACGACCTTCTTATAAGACCCAATAATTTATTTGCCTGATTTACCTTCTTCTCACAATGGCCCGAGAACTTCAGCTCATTGTCAACATACACACCTAGGTCCTTCTCACACACAGTCTCAACTAGTACATTTTCTTCATCCCGTTGGGACATATGGTACGCCTCCTTACCGTTGGTACGCCCCAGGTGCATCCTCTTACACTTCGTGACATTGCATCTCAGCAGCCATTCCTTCGACCATTCCTGGAGCCCACAGAGGTCCTTCTGCAGCTCTTCACAGTCCGCTTGGTTCTTAATTTCCCGAAATAACTTGGCGTCATCGGCAAACATTTGTATGGAGGAGTGTACAACGTCAGGCATATCATTTATGAAACAAACAAACAACAGCGGGCCCAATACACTACCCTGCGGTACCCCACTTGTTACAGGTACAGATGACGATTTCGTGCCATTAATCACCACACATTGCTTGCGGTCATGTAGAAAGTCTTCTATCCACGCTAGGACATTTCCCCGAATTCCGTACCCTTCCAGTTTGATTTTCAGCCTTTCGTGGGGTACACTGTCGAAAGCCTTGGCAAAATCTAGGTAAATATTGTCGATATTACCACCCCGTTCTAGAATATGGGTCCAAATATCCAATACCTTGAGCAATTGTGTCAAGCAAGAGCGCCCCGGCATAAAACCGTGTTGGCAATCTTTTACAAGGTTGTTTCGTAGTAGATGTTCCATCGCTGCATCTCTGATAATACTCTCAAGTACTTTACATATTATGCTGGTCAGGCTCACCGGTCTATAGTTGTTCGTGGAGTGCCTATCGCCCTTCTTGAAGATAGGACTCACATAAGCCACTTTCCATTCACTGGGGACCATTTGTTCATCCAGGCATTTACAAAACAGAATCTTCAGGGGCTCTGCAAGCTCGTTGCACAGCTCCCTTAGCACTCTAGGATGCACCATGTCAGGTCCAGGACTCTTATGGACCTTTAGCCTGGACAGTTTATTTCTAATACCCTCTTCTGTGAACACAATGTGGGTCAGTGCTGTGTCGAACCGTCTGTCCTCAAACGCAGGAAGGTTAGTTGCATCCTCTCTTGTGAACACTGAGGAAAAGAAGCTGTTCAATGCCTCAGCTTTATCCTGGTCAGAATCTGCGTAACTACCATCTTCAAGCCTCAGGTCTGATACTCCTACTCGCGTTTTCAATTTCGACTTTGCATAGCGGTAAAACGCCTTTGGGTTTGACTTGACCTCGCGTGCAACCAGCCTTTGGAACTCCTTTTCAGCCCCTCTACACTCTATCTTTGCTTGGTTTCTGGCTCTTGCATACATCCTCCTGTCTTGCTCATCGTTTGACCAAACCCACGTCTTGAATTTCTGGGTTTTCTTCTTAATTTTGTCGACCGCCGCATGGTTCATGTGTAGGGATCCCCTCGTATTCCTAGAAGCACTGGGTTTGGTCTTGGGTGTATATTTATCGATCAAATGGGTCATTTTACTAGTTATGATAGACGGTCCGTCCCTCGTAACGATCTTCAAGAGTGAAGTGCTTCACTATCTGGAGTACTGTCACCCCGTCTGGTCCCCGAGATATGCTAGGGACTGTCAGTTGGTTGAAAATGTTCAAAGGAGGGCCACCAGACTGGTGCCTGCACTTCGGCACCTCAGCTACCCTGAGAGATTGGAGCGCCTGAACTTACCTAGCTTATACTACAGACGGGCAAATTAATCTACGACTCTCAACATGGGTTTACTTGCCTAACAAATCTGCTGATGTTTTTCAGGAAAGTTTTCGAGTTAGTAGATAATGACGAAAATTGATGTTATTTACTTAGACTTTAGCAAAGCATTTGACAGAGTACCGCATCAGAGGCTTCTGAGAAAAATTAAGGCTCATGGTATCGAAGGGAAAGGTTTAAATTGGATAAAACCGATAGAACGCAGAGGGTCAGCGTAGATGGTGTTAAAATTGAGTGGGGCTGTGTAACCAGTGGTGTTCCCAGGGGTCAGTGCTAGGCCCACTCTTGTTCATAATCTACATAAACGATCTAGATACTAGGATCAGCAGTGACATAAGCAAGTTTGCTGATGACACCAAAATATGGCGGCACATTAATTCACGGTAGGATGCAAATGCACTACAGGAGGATTTAAATAAACTGCAGGAGTTGTCAGAAAAATGGCAAATGAAATTCAACACCAGCAAGGGCAGCGTACTTATATTGGAAGAACAAATACTGTCAATGTATACAGCCTTAACAACATCAACCTAGAGATGTCGACTTGTGAAAGAGACTTAGGGGTACTTGTAAGCCCGGACCTACGTCCTAGAAAACAGTGCGTTAATGTTCGAAATAAGGCAAACAGAGTTTTATATCTAGAAGTGTAAATAATAAGAGTGCCGAGGTCTTATTGCAACTATATCTTGTGCTAGTCAGGCCACAACTCGATTATGCGGTTCAGTTCTGGTGCCCTCATTTTAGAATGGATATCAATTCACTGGATTCGGTGCAGCGAAGAATGACGAAAATGATTCCGGGACATAGAAACCTTCCATATCAAGATAGGTTAAAGAAACTAAACTTGCATTCCCTAGAAAGACGAAGAGTGCGGGGAGATATGATAGACGTACGCCTGTATTTAAGTGGGTGAAAGGAATCAATAAAGGAGATATAGATAAAGTTCTTATAATATCCGAGCAGGATAGGACTCGTAGCAACGGATTTAAGTTGGATAAGTTTAGGTTTAGGAGGGAGATAGGCAGGAACTGGTTCACAAATAGGGTGGTGGACGAGTGGAACAACCTAAGCAACTTTGTAGTAAGTGCTGGAACGCTAGAAAGTTTTAAAAGGAGGCTAGATAGATTCATGGATGATAGAGAGTGGTAGTAACTTTCGACAGGAGCTGCCATGCACAGGCCAACCGGCCTATTGCAGACTCCTTATTTTCTTATGTTCTTATGAGTTATTAAGGATGTCACCTAGGTTGGTGAGTTTTAAGGTGACTAAAGAGGCCGATACGGGGACAGCATGGTCTTTCACAGATGTTGCACATGTGGATGGCTCCATCTAGTGCAGGAGGAGCGGCGGCAGCCTCTTTCCGGCACTGGCGCTTGTCTGCCTTGGTTTGCAGTCAGGCTAATTCGAAAGTACTGACACCTCATGTGGTGATCCTCAAAGCGTTACGATGTGGAGTCATCGTCTCCCGGTTGAGAGGATCAATCTGTCACTTTTCAGGGTGGGGCCGTTTTGGTCACAGGGTGGGGCCGTTTTGGTCACAGGATGGGGCCATTTTGGTCACGGGGTGGGACCGTTCTGGTCACAGGGTGGGGCCGGTCCGGTTTGGACCGTTTCCGATTGGGGCCGTTCTGACAATATAGTAGTCCTGCATCTCTGATTTTACATTCATTTCTGTGGAACGCAGTGAGGATACATGTTGGCGTAGTACACCTGCGGCCGATCGCTGATTACTTGCACCATTAAGTGGCCGACTAGTGTATGAAGGTTGCAGACCCCTGCTTTAATACAACGATATTAAGATCCGAAGGAGTTACGTGCCCTGGGAACCCGTCAATGGAGACGGCTCTCTAGCACTGCGCTCCAGCGTGTAGTCGAGGCCACTGCCGAGCGGTAGTTGTTTTAAGTTTTAACCAGTGGTGTAAGCCTGGTGTTACGGTGTACACTGTATACTCATCTTAATTGTTTGTGCAAAGGATTATTCTTGTCCATTGTTGTGGATGATTATCGGGAATATAATTGTCCCAAGTTGAGTATTGAAACCATAAAATATTAGGCTCACCAGTACGGTATTAGAGTTTGTTATATACCATCTTCATTGTCACTGATATATAATAATACCCTTAAGGAGGTATAAAGTATTAAATGTAACTGTTAATAAAAGATCTAATTTTGCTACTTATAAAGTACAACCTCTTGGTAGTTCTGTCTGAATGTTACAGTAACGTAATCAGTAAATGAACCTAATTTTTGTTGTTTTGAGTAAAGTTTCAAATTGTCACACTATTCACATTTGATTTTTAATAAATGTTGATTCAGTAGAATGTGTGTATCACCGCTCATTCCTTCTGAAAATATTTAATAAATACTTATGTGCCTAACCTCATGTGTGTCTACCACATTACCATTTGTTCATTGTAAAGCTAAATTCTAAAGAAATCTTGGGTGGTGGCAGCATTTAGATGTAAATATAATACTTATACGAATGTGTAATGATAGATATTGATGTGGTTTTCACAGGTTAATCCACTCAACAGAATATAACTTAATAAAACTGAGAATATAAGGAAGTAAAAGGAAATAAGCAAATTAGTAAGAATATAGAAGGAACTACAATAAATAAATAAAAGAAAGACTTAGAAAATAAAGAATATAAAAGAAATATGATCATTACTCGGTTTAGCACATCTTCAAATCACATAGATGAGCGGGTTGGTTAATTCCCAATTAACCAGGTTGGTTCACATATATTATATTGGGCTTTAGTAACGAAACCCAATTGAAGTTTCTTGTTTTATTAGAAAAGTATTATGTTTATATAATTCCTGAGTGTAGATCAACCGTAAGTTCCACTATTTATGAGTGTGATGAGAAAGGACCGCGTTTATGTATATCAACGTGAATCAACGTCCGTTCGTTATTAGTTGGTGTGAGTGACTTTGAGTAGTGACCTGTAGTGGATTTCTCCCCTACAAACGCTGTTTGTCGCTGAGTAGCCGACCCCACCAATTCCCCAGTGTATGCCTCGTGGTCGAGGTCAACCAGCGCCGCCATACACCACGGAGCGGGGGTCAACTACTAAGCCACGCCAACCGCCGCTATTTAAGACCTGACCTCATGGTGATCTCTCTCTTTTCTACCTACAGCCGCAGCCAGCAACACCTCCTCCTCCGCCGCTGCCTGGCGGCCCTCGCTCCTCCTCCGCCGCTGCCTGGCGGCCCTCGCTCCTCCTCCGCCTGCCTGGCGGTCCTCGCTCCCGCCGGCGAGCATGGCGACCCACAGGCTGGTCCTCCTCTGAGCACCCTCACCAACCAGCTCTCTCTACATCATGCTTGTAACCATGCTGCCTTCCCAGCACCAAGCTGCATTGTACATCCAATACAACATGTATATAGAGAGCACATTGTGAGTTTCCTTTCTCCAACCCAGCCTGAGTGCGAACACAAACATCTCATACCCCACAGACCCATCGAGGGAGAACGGAATAGGTACATCGTTCCCCTTGAGGGAAGACGGAGCCATCCACTGCAACTCTCAAATAACGTCTTCCTATAGCCAAGGATATCAAACTACTGCTCGCTTTAGGTGGCCAGAGTGCCTGCTACTTATGCCTTTACTCAGCATAGTATTGTAGTGGATCCTCTCCCCTACAACTCCCAACTGAGCTCCGGCCGCGCGCCTACCAGCCAATCAGCGTACAGCCATGAACATGAACATGAAATGCTAGTGACAGTGTGAGGGTGCGGGTTCCCACTCTATATCTACACCACCCTCATCTTACTTACTTCTCTTAGTCTTACTCTTACTCAGTTCCATCACCTATTCTTTTGGTAGCATGGACATTCTTTTGGTAGCATGGTCCTTCTTTTGGTAGCATGGTCGAGGGTCTAGGCGCCTGGGTAGGGTAATTCTGGTATCAAGTCACTTGGATGGAAATAAAGGTAATATACTGTGGGAGAAAGGAATACACCTAAAGTACTCTAAAAACAAGTTTATTAATATTCAATCAATGGGGAAAGATATTGTATTAATCATATAACTACCAGGCTCAACTCCTGGGCTGATTGCAGACTCAGTTCCTCCATTCTTACTCTTACTCACAACATTACTGGTGTTACATTACATGGCACTCATTGTAGATTATTTTACTCCACATATACGTTAATACTGACACTAGCATATACAGGGGTCCACTGCCCAACATGGGATAATTATTTCCATCTAATTATCCCTAACATACATGTTACAACCCTCTCTGTGGACATACACTTCCAAGGAGCAACCCAGGGTAGAGCACTGGGGCTCACACGACTGTTGTTATTGTGGGGTAGCCAGACACATGGCGGGTCTGGGGTCTGGCCCAACGAAGCCGTGGGGCACATTAATCAGGCAGCATCGGTGCCATCGTTTCGTATATGATCCCTGTTGGTTATTTACTACATCCGGGGCCGTTGTTGAATGGTTGCAAGAATCACAATGGGATCTGGAAAAACATGGAAGCAGCATCAAGGAGCTGGGAAACATGACAACACAAACAAACTCTCTTGTCTAGACGACAGACGTATTTACGTTATACTACTTCTACACTGGGTGAATGACAATTCAACTGTTAAATCATGAACACTGGTGAACACAGATATTCACTACAATTGACTGAATTAACTGAATGGCTACCCAAAAACATACCTGGAGAAACATGGAAGCAGCGTCAAGGAGCACGCTCCCTAGCTCGTCTTAGTGTATATATACCCCTGAGTTGCCAGTGATCGCTACTCACGCAATGACAATAATTACACACAAACTAATTGTTACTCATTCAAAGATGACCCTCAGTTGACAAAGGTCTGGCGAATTACTTGAGTTGATTTACACAGACTAATTCAAGATTGAGCTTCCCAGGAGAAAGTGGAATAACAACGCATTGACAACTGTCTTCACAAAGGCGGGACTCTGAGAGGGAACACAAGTGTAGACTCTATGGGGAAAAAACACGTCTTCTCAGGGGTCGCTAACTCACTCATGTTTTGCGGGCGTGGAGTTTAATAGGAATCATTAGTTAAATAGATCAGCAGTCAACGTGACCATGACAACAGGGGGGAAGGAGGTTCAGGGGAAGGATACAGGGAGGATTGAAGTGAATTTTAGGAGGAGAGAATTGGTGCAGTGGGCTATCCTGCATTCCTCCTTCCATTTTGGGCAGGTCCGATCGGCGGAGAAATGTGGGCTGCCACAGGCAGCGCATTTTTTTTACTGTGTTGGGGCAGACCGTGTAGCGGTGTCCGGGGCTGCCGCACAGGGAGCAGGTGTCCTCCTGCGCCTCACACTTGTTGACAGTGTGTCTGTAGTGCTGGCATTTGTAACAGCGTTTCGGTCTGCAGTAGGGCTTGACTGGCACAGTTACCCACGCCGGTTGAGCCTCCTTGGATAAGGTTGTATGGTGTCCGATGAGGGCAGTGGTGTCGGACAGCTTCTTCACAACTTGGAGGATAGAGTCAGGCTAGCGTCAGGTCAAGCGTCAGGTGCGTGTTGGGTTGGGCCATGGATTCAATGTGCTTGGTCGGCTAGATTGTGTGTGTTGTTTTCTTGTGTAGAGCAAATGTCTTGGTCTTCTGTCTTGGTATTCTTCTTAGCTTGATGTAGATTTTCTTCTAACTCTCCTCCTCTTCTTGCTCTCTTGAAGTGTCCATTAATTCGTGTTTGGGTCTTGTTGTTCGTCTTCCTCGTGTCTTATGTCCTCATAGGTGTGGAAGAAGTCAGAGACGGTGAGGTTGACCACGTGGGCTACAGCTCCACGGGCCACGTGGTGTTCTTGGTTCTGTGTGGTGGGCGTCTTCTCTTGAGTTTTCTTTTCTTGGTTTTTCTTTTCTGCTGGTTTTTTCTTGTCTTGGGAGCGTACAGCAAGGAGGGCCTCTTTGTAGCTCAGTTTTTTCTCAAGACGAGCCTTGGCTACCCTGCATTCCTCCTTCCATTTGGGGCAGGTCCGGTCGGCGGAGGAGTGTGGGCCACCACAAGCAGCGCATTTTTTCTCTTTGTTGGGGCAGACCGTGTAGCGGTGTCCAGGGCTGCTACACATGGAGCAGGTGTCCTCCTGCGCCTCACACTTGTTTACAGTGTGTCCATAGTGCTGGCATTTGTAACACCGTTTCGGTCTGCAGTAGGGCTTGACTGGCACAGTTACCCACGCCAGTTGAGCTTCCTTGGGTAGGGTGGAGTGGTGTCCGATGAGGGCAGTGGTGTCGGACAGCTTCTTCACAACTTGAAGCTGCTGCCCCTTGAGGAGCTCACTCAGCTCTGCTTTGTCCATGTGGGCAATTTCGGCGTGGGAGATTACACCCAGCTTCAAGTTGTCCCACATGTAGGCAATCATTTTAAAAGGAATGCCGTTGATGTCTGGGATCTCCGCGAGCTGTGCGGGCATGCCCTTCTCGACGAAGGTGATCTTGATGTCACCATGGAGCTTTAGACGTTCCACCTTGGTGACCCCCACGATCCCATTAGCTTCAAAAAACTTCTGGAGAACTAGGAGGTTTAGTTTCTTGGGGCAGGTCGGCGTATCCGGACGTATCCGCGCCACGTTATCAAACTCGTAACCGTTCATGGTGAGAGAGGGTTAGAGAGTGGCTAAACTGCGTGCAACCAGCTAGTCCGAGAGACTAGGTCTATGCAGTGGACGTAGGGGTACAATCGCTGACCTAGTCTCGACCTTCAACCTCCAGCTCAGGATCAGAGCGTTTCACACCTTACGCTTAAGCCGCTGTGATTGGCCCTCTCGCTGCGCTCACCCCAAATCCTGATCCTCGTAAATTGTATAAATACGGCCATGCCTGACCAGGGACTACTATTATTTCCTTTTTCGCTCTGGCCTAGGGACCTGCACCTTCAAAAGTGTATTCGTCCTGCGGTCCCCCCTGTAACTGTTCACCTCCCTCCCAGGAGATTGTGAACACGAAAGGGGGTTGGAGCAAAACCCATCCCAGCCGAGTCTTTCCAGGAAAACCGTGATCGTGCGGGTCCACCTGGAAAGAGGGTAGCAATCCTTATCCTTCCCAAATAGGCACACTTAGCTCACGTCTATAAGTGAGCAGTCACATACACTAGGAAGTAGGCTTCCCCAACGGGGCTCCGGGAGAGAAGCTCAGGAACCACTCTACGACCACCAGCCAGTGGGGAGTGCTGAAATTCCTCTGCTACTTACTCAACCGGAATAGGTAGGATTTAATAATTAAAAAAATAAATAAATAAATAAAAACGGTTATGGAGCGCGTACGCCCTCCTAACCGCGACCCCCGCCTGAACCGCCAACCTGACGACCCGAACTACGACAGGCTTCGCACAGAGAAAGCGGACCAGTTACGCGCCTTCAATGAAGCCCTGAAAAGTAGGAACACTGCCACCACCTCCAACAACTCCACCACCACTGCTACCGCCACTGAGGACAACTGGACGAAGGTAGAAAACAAGAAACGCCGACGTGCTTTTTCGGGAAACGAATGCCGTCAAGCAGCCCAAAAGGCACCCATCACCACCACCAGCTCACCTCCAACGACACTGCCAAAATTCCGGATCACGAAAACGGACGCAAAAACAACATATGCAGCCGTCACAGAGATGGAAAAGCTAAATCCACTGGCCAAGTTCTCAGTGCGGCCCAACCTAAAGGGGGAGATGATTATTCACCCCAAAGACAAGGACCCCGCCACCACCATCGACACTTACCTGCAAAACACCACCACCGTTGCATCAACCAAGCTGGACCCCGCCCAGAAACTGATGAAGTCGGTAGTCCTCCGGTACCCAAAGGAACTACCTCTCGAACCCCTGGAGAACCACCCGAAGATCTTAAAAGCCGAGAGATGCTCTCCCCTGTCCGACAAGACGGCCACCACGAAGCAAGTGCTCATAACGCACTACGGCTCACCCCCCAGCACCATAGACCTCAAAACCTGGGGGATCTACGAAGTGAGGCCCTTCGTCCCAGAGCCCCTGCGGTGTTTCAGATGCCAGAAATACGGGCACCATCAGACAAGGTGCACGTACAAGGAAATCTGCGCAGTCTGCGCACAGAAGCACGGCACACACTCCTGCCTCACCAAGTTGAAAAATGGGGAAAAAATTGCCCCCAAGTGTGTCAACTGCGGGGGCAAACACCACGCCTGGAATCCTGGATGCTCCGAGAGAACAAAGAGGGTCCAGGCAAACCGACCAGCAGCAAGACCGGCCCCCACCGCCTACACACCAGCCCCACCAAGTACCTTCGTGTGGGGAACCCAAAGGCCAAAACAACAAAGACAACCTCCTCAGCCAGTCAACACCCAAAGTGCAGCCCAGTTTCCTGGCCTCACTACGGCCACACCTCAGCCACCCAAGCAGCAGACAACGACAACCACGAGAAAGACAAAAGAAGCACACACCAAGGCACCAGAAGGAATGATACACGTATCAGACCTAGCCAAGGTACTGACAACCTTCGCGGAGGGCCTAGCCGGACTACTGGGCCACAAGATCCAACCCACACAGCTCCAAATACTCATGGGGAGCGTCCTCGGGCAAGTCGCCACAGCTCCAGCCACCTCAGTGGAGGAAGCCACGCCGGTCCTCACACGAGTGACAGCCGAGGTACACTCTACACCGAAGAAGGCCACCAGAGAACCCAAGATACCGACAGCTCCCAGAAAGAAACTGGACGTTTCAACTCCCCTGAACCGAACCACGGCCCAGAAGGCAAAAACCACAGAACACGAAGATATGAACCTGATCCAGTTGGAATCGAACTTGGACATCTCCATCGAGGACCACCAGAAGTCCCCGATGAAACAGTGGTGGAAAACATCAGCACCCTGAACATCCTAACATGGAATGCTCAGGGCATCAAAAACAAGAAACACCTCCTACAAGAAGCAGCAGCCAAGGACAAGCTTGACATCATACTGCTACAAGAAACACTTCTACAAGAACACCACTGTTTCAAATTCAGCGGTTACAAGACATACAGGAGGCATTTCACGCAGGCGTCAACAAGAGGATGTATGATCTTGGTCAAGTCAAGCATACCCTCCGCCGATGTCACGCAGCAATTTCCATGTGGGGAAAACATCGAGACACAGGCCGTCAAAGTAACCCTCCAAGAACGGGAATTAACTGTTCACAACATCTACAAGAACCCAAGGGGCTCACTGGAGGTTACTCAATTATTTGCTTCGGCCGCTGACCACGCCACACTCATAGGAGGGGATTTCAACGCACATCATCCCTTCCTAAGCTCGGCAAGCCCCACAAATGAAGACGGCCTACACCTATACACCACCTTTCAAGATACACCCGAGATCTGCCTCCTGAACACCGGAGAGCCCACCCACACTAGGGGAGGAAGGCTAGATCTAACCTTCGTCTCCAGTGCACTACAGCCTTCGGCCTCCTGGCAGATACACCCCACGCTGACCAGCGACCACTTCGCCACCCTAACAACGCTGAAGGTGAACAAACTCCCCACTCCACCCCCCCCCGAGATGGAGATACAATACCCAAAAGGCAGACTGGGGACTCTTTAAGAAACACCTGGCTAAGTGGCGCGAAAAATCACAGCCGGCCGGCGCAGCACCCGTGGATGAGACAATCCTCCACCACCAATTGGTCGAGGCGTTTCACCAAGCGGCAGAAGAGGCTATCCCAAAAACAAAACCCACATCAAGACAGTACAATGATTACTGGTTCTACTGTCCCAGGGTGAAAGAACTCAACCACAGAGTGAACATGGCCCGAAGAAACTACAGGAGACATCCCACGGCAACAAACAGACATCTCCTGCAAGTCATAGTTAAGGATACCAGGGAAGAGAAGGAAGAAATAAAAAACGTAAGCTGGCTCAAGTGGTGCTCCGAACTGAACGAGCACACCTCCCTTGGCAAGATGTGGGCCCAGATCCGAAGGGCATCTGGGAAGGCAACACCACCACCACCAACCCATCCCAACCCAGAAGAGGAAGCCGAGAGACTTGCAAAACTGTTCTCTGACCGAGCAGCAACGAAAAACCTCCCGAGACAGGCGGAGGAGACACAACGGCGTCATGTGAAGATGACACTGACAGACCATTCAACCAGCAAGAACTCCAGAAGTCGCTAAAACGAAGCAAGGACACAGCTCCAGGGGCAGACAGGATAACCTACTCCATGCTTTCTCATGCCGGTACAGCCGGACACGAGGCTCTGCTGCAAGCCATCAATGCTTCGTGGACAGCACAAAGACTCCCACCGGAATGGAAGAAGGCAGATATACAGCCCATTCCGAAGCCCAGAGAACCAGACAAACCGAGGCCCATCTCCCTTCTCAGCTGCATAGCGAAGACGGGAGAAAGAATGGCTCTCATCCGACTCAAGTGGAAAGTAGGCAGCCCACACCCTCACATCTTTGCTTACACCGAGAACACCGGCACAGGCAACAACATCGCCGAGATACTCAGCACAGTGGACAACAAACCAGCTCTGGTGGTCTTCCTCGACCTGGAGAAAGCCTTCGAACTAGCAAATCCATTGGCCATTACAACTACGCTCGCTAAAAAAGGCGTCAAAGGAAGGTTGCTGGGGTGGATCCAGAACTACCTCACGCAGAGAGAAGCACGAGTACGCTTTCAGGGAGCAACCTCAAGCTACAGGGTCCATGAAAACGGAACCCCACAAGGAGGCATCCTCAGTCCAATGCTGTTCAATGTCGTGATGGAAAATCTAGTCAAACTTCCTTTCAGACAAACAGCCAAGCTCCTATGCTATGCAGACGACTTACAGCTTATAGTAAGAGGATCGAACAGACTAGCCAACACGCAACACGCACTCCAACTTATAGAAGAGGAGTGCAACAGACTTGGACTCAAGATAAATCCAGCCAAGTCGAAAGCGATGGCCAATGGCCATCTGCACAGACACACCAGACATGATGCTCTCCATACAAAACACGCCGGTAGTCTGGACCAACGCCCACCAGTGTCTTGGAATCTGGTTTGACCAGAAACTCACCTTCAAGCCGCAACTCGAGTATCTCAGGCACAGGACGAAGAGCAGACACAATATAATGAGGTCGCTCACCAGCAAATCCGCAGGAGCAAACCTTCATGTGCTCAAAACCTACTACACGGCCGCCATCAGATCGCTGGTAGATTACAGTGCTCCAGCACTCATTGGACTGAGAGAAGACCAAATAGCTAAGCTAGAAGTCATCCAAAACAATGCTCTCAGGACCATGCTCGGAGCACCCATGTGGACCAGAATTTGCAATCTGCAAATGGAAACCGAACTACCACCCCTGGCAGTACGAGTCAAGCAGATGACAGCCGGTCTCCTCGCCAAAATCTGTAGAGCAGACAAGCCCACAGTTACCAAGATTCGAATCAGTGCCTCCCTCCACCTCGACCACAGAGTGCGAGGGGCCACCTGGTCGCACGAGGCAAGCGAGGTCATCCGACACCTGCAAGCAGAAACACTCGTCAAGAACAACCAAGACACACTTGACAATGGTTACGCTGTTCCTCCACCATGGAGCCCTCCACCAGCCACACTCAAATTTACCGACCTAGGCGATAGTAAAGCCAACCTCTAGAAGGAGGACCTCAAAAAAATAACTCTCGAAGCCATAGCCACCGAGACACCGGCTGATGCAGCATCATACTTCACAGACGGCTAGGTGGACCCAAAACATCATAGATCCGGAGCGGCCTTCTACACCCAAGGTCAGACCCTCCAATGGAGACTTTCCAATGACTGCTCCACCCTACAAACAGAACTGGTAGCAATCTCAAAGGCCCTACAACACGCTGCAACACAACACAACAAGTCCATCATAATTCACACGGACTCGAAATCGGCCATGCAGGCGCTGCAACACAGTCAACCAAGAGACAACGTCCACATCATCACCTCGATCCTCGCACAGCTACAGGAATTCCAAAGCCAAAACCGACCAGTCGTCTTACACTGGATTCCCAGTCATGTAGGGATCGGAGGAAACGACGTGGCAGACGAAGCAGCCAAGGCAGCTACACGTTCTAGTAGCGTACACATCCAAGTTTCAGCAAGTGTGCAACAGATCAAGAATCACCTCAGAAAGACTACCAAGCTCCACATCAAAAAGAGCTTCCTTCATGCACTCAACGCTGGTTCCCAATCAGCCAAATGGTACCTGGCGGCCACAAAAGGGGAACCACCTTTCGCTGACAAGAAAACTCCAAGACAAACCCAAGTCAGCCTTCATCGACTACGACTAGGGTACAAGTGCTCCTGGCAGATGATCGGAAATGACGTCATGGATTGCACCTACTGTCAGGAGCCAGCAGCCAACCCACTTGAACACTATCTCCTCGACTGCGAGGTCACACAAAGCCTCCGAAACAGAACTCAAATCTCCCAAGAAACACACACAACACCAGCGGCCACTCTAACCCGAAAGGCCCATACAGACCACATTCACCACCTACTCCGGGTCATCACACGATACCCACCACCCAGATAGCTTAGAAAGCATCCTCTCCCAGCAAGTGCGGACCCCAGTTCGGGGGGCGCGCCACTCCGAAACTGACCACGTCCAAGAGTGGGGGTTGGTGGTAAGCGTCCACTGATCGGGGGTCCGCTCACACTTGCAACCTGCAGTATCCTTCCAATCTGCAGGTGGGACCACCTCTAATCCCAATCCGGTCTGGCTGCTCCTGGAGCTCCAGCCGGAACCACCAAACGGGCCGCCTATAGGCAAAGGCCCGTGTCGGACTACGGTCCGACAATCTCAACAACAACAACAACAGCCAGGGAGACCATTCTACACTCGGCTACCGGCCCAGCAACATCTCTCACAGCTCCTCACCACCCAGCTTCCTCAGAAACCTCCTCGCCCTACAGGACCTCTGAGCAAGCTTCTCCTCACCTAGTCACTCCTAAGCACTGCACTGTACAACAATATATATACAGAAAGTGCATTGTGAGTTTCCTTCCTCCATCCCATCCTGAGTGTGAACACAAACACAAATTATACCCCACAGTATGATGCAGCTTCCCGTGGGCACACCTTATCACGTGCATTGAACATGTCACCTCATAGCCAGTGGAAAGTTACAGGGGATGAATCTGAATATAAATCAGGTGTAAATAACCCATTTATATAATACTTCTCTTGATGAGACAGGGGCCATTACATCGCTCGGTCACCACCGGCCAAGCTCCGTGAAGCCTAAATAAGCTCACAGAGTACAGTACATCCTATACAACCCTAACCATGTTATAAATATAGGTGTAGACACTAAGCTGGGGATTCTACTACTGTAGGGGTTTTATCTACTACAGGGGTCCTATACTTTAGTGCTTTTTGGGTTAAAATTTTATGAACAATTTTCATGTTGGATGACACAGACTTATAATAACAGAAAAAAACATGACTTCAAACACAAACATTACTGCCAATATCAAAAGCAACATAGCAGAAATAACCTTCACCTACTTCGTGTTTAAGAACGTATCTTCTTAGCAATGTACAACTTTTGCTACTGTAATCACACTGGATGAATGAGTGTGTGGTGCCTAAGACTCTTTCAACGAAACATTCAATTTTGTGGAGAGCAATGGTACTGAGTTGTGAAGGGTTCAACAAGACTTGGCTGAAAATTACAGTCTGTGGTACTTTTGTAGAATTATCATATTTTTATTTTATATAAGATGTGTCTTTGACATCATTAAAATATGTAGTTTGAAAATTATAAACATTCTTATCCTCCCTGGGACCAAAAGAAAATGTCCACATTTTTTATGTCTAATAAATACTGGGAATTATTTCACTTCAGTACATATTAAAATAAGTAAGCACTTACAACAATGACAATAACCTATCGATGTCCTATCAATGTGGAGTTATGCCTCGAACATGTAAATGTGTGTATATATTTAATGTATACCTAGATACTACCTATTCCTTGTAGGCTTGATTGAAGAATCCTTTCTAGAATTTCTTGAAAATGTGAAATTGTTGCCGCAATCCTTTATACTTGTGTGTGTCACTCACAGTAAACACAGCTGATTCCAAGGTCCGGTGACTGGGTCAATGTCACGAAATTCATGAGTATAGCAAACTACTGCTCCTGGTTACACTAGGTCATCCACCACACCATACCTCAGAATGCTGAGACCATCTCTCATGACAGGAGATTTGTCATCACTAGGGTGGGGTGCTGGGGTGCTGGTAACTGGGGGTTATTCACGCCATACAAAAGAATTCTGTTGACAGGATGTTGATTGATGAGTAGTCACAACAACTGCAGTCACGTCCTGTCACACCCTGGGCAGTGAACGAATCATTTGCAGAAACTAATGTTCACTTCAGCTCACAGGATTGTTGCTATGATTCAGCAACTTTTAATAACTCAGTATTGGTTATGGACATAAACTCAACATGTAGCATATGTAACAGTTCATCTTCCTGTAGCAGTAAATGTAACACATATAACAATATCTTTGATTGCTATTGCATATTTACACTTACATTTTATATATACATATCTTCTAAACCAGTATGCCACAGTAACGGGGAGAACATAATTCCTCTACCTTTACCAACTGTGTATATGGTGTTTATATGTATATATATATATATATATATATATATATATATATATATATATATATATATATATATATATATATATATATATATATATATATATATATATATATATATATATATATATATATATATATATATATATATATATATATATATATATATATATATATATATATATATTTTTTTTTTTTTTTTTTTTTTTTTTTTTTTTTTTTTTTTTTTTTTCTTCTAAACCAGTATGCCACAGTAATGGGGAGAACATAATTCCTCTACCTTTACCAACTGTGTATATGGCGTTATGCCTGTTAGTTGTAACAATCACTTGAGAAGTTATAGAGTTTCTCTGTGTATAAAGTATTTTACTCTTTAAATACCTAATACAGGAGTTAGGGCATCTGTATAGAAAACACGATCCACAGATGGTTCCAGGTGGGCGGGTGGTGGGTGGGTAACCGCACTCTTCCCTCCCACTATGAGTCTGTGTGCGCTGCATGACGAACGCCGGGTGAATCCACTTCACGACAGGGGAATACCTTCCACAGAATGGTCAGGTGCTGACAGACGCTTTCCTGACCGCCCTTACTTGTCGTTAACAGGGATTTCACGTCAACAATAACTCAATTGTGGTTATTGGGAATAATTCTGCACCATCTTTGGGCGACAGAATGAGAAACACTCACTAATTATAGTCTCAATACCGGATATTCTTAACACTCGGATATTGTTTGTAACTTTTCACTGTAGGGTGTTTGTTTTTCTAGTTTCACAAAACACTGACGTCTTGATATGTAGACTGGTAAACATCCGTCACCACCGTTGCTGCAATTCCTGATGTGTAAATCACCGTGTCTTCCGCTATCTATGAGCGTGAGGAGAGAGTGGGGGGTCACCTACCCTCCGTTCGATATTAGTTTGGGAGTGCTACTCACTGAGTAGTGTACCCATCGAGAAGAGAACGGAATAGGTACGTTGCTCTCCTCTCGAGGGAAGACGGATAATGTGTTAGAGACATCCCACCACTGCCACCTATATGAGCCGGTTGGTTAATTCCCAATTAACCAGGTTGGTTCACATATATTATATTGGGATTTAGTAACGAAACCCAATTGAAGTTTCTTGTTTTATTAGAAAAGTTTATGTTTATATAATTCCTGAGTGTAGATCAACCATAAGTTCCACTATTTATGAGTGTGATGAGAAAGGACGGCGTTTATGTATATCAACGTGAATCAACGTCCGTTCGATATTAGTTGGTGTGAGTGACTTTGAGTAGTGACCCATCGAGGGAGAACGGAATAGGTACGTCGTTCCCCTCGAGGGAAGACGGAACCATCCACTGGGGCTCTCAAATAACGTCTTCCTCTAGTCAAGGATATCAAACTACTGCCCGCTTTAGGTGGCCAGGAGCCGGCTACTTATGCCTTTACTCAGCATAGTATGACGCAGTTTCCCGTGGGCACACCTTATCACGTGCATTGAACATGTCACCTCATCGCCAGTAGAAAGTTACAGGGGTTGAATCTGAATATAAATCAGATGTAAATAACCCATTTATATAATACTTCTGTTGATGAGACAGGGGCTATTACATAGCAGCACTTACTTTTTCGCAATTTCCACCTCATCTATACATTCCTCAACCCTTGAAGCCTCTTGGAAACGTGTTTATTTGAGAAAAATCGCACAAGTGATGAACGCCTAAGAAATTAGATCAATAAATCTCCACCTGCCTTTTCTTGTCCTGCTGGGGTTATGCCCCCCCCCCCCCGCAGGGGTTTGGGCCCCCCGCTGGGGTTAGGTTAGGTTAGGTTAATTAGATCTGAACTAAACACATCAAAATACATCAGAAATCAAACATCTCGCGAAAAAAAGGAATAATTACCAGAAATATAATCAAGAAATAAAGTAACAATAAAGGCACCTGGGAAGGACTAGGACTTTTCTTTTCAAATCTCATTCTGCAGAGCCTCTTTATATATATATATATATATATATATATATATATATATATATATATATATATATATATATATATATATATATATATTTCATGTAAATCCACAATGAAAAACGTGGATAAGATAAATCTTGATAAAATCACACGGGAAAATGGAAACAACGGAGCACCTTAGCTTTCGTCTTTATTCAAGACATCTATAGAGGCATATAACAATACCTGGGCTAATACTATGTTGAACGCCCTCCCAGAGTATTGTTTCTAAGTGACTTATAGAACCTCAATCAGTTCAAATCATCTTGCTACATATATCACCAGTCTCTGGTAAGGGTGAATAGCTTTAACAACTACACTTGTCTGATCACTTCTTTTTATTGAAAAAAAATCAGTATAATAATCCAATTCCTTGATATGTGAAGCTAGGCATCTTCCTCAATCTAGTTTGCAACAGTTAGCCTTACACTGTAATTTGTGTAAGTTTTACTTAAATCTTTATAGAAAGTCAAGAGAAGTGATGATTTATTCCAGTTTTAAATTACTAAAGAAAACTTAGATTAGTAAGTGATTCATAAGGATGGGAGGATATAACATGTAGTGGTGAGCATAATGTACAGTCAGCTAAAAATATTCTGCACCTCTTGGTCTGATGGCCTCTGCAACGATCACTGACTGAAGCCATGTTAATTTGGTAAGGTTGGCATTTCTGGTTGTATGATGCATTGTATAACCGGTATGATGTATTTTTATATCACATACAGTTAATACATAGAAATTAATAGGAATCACCCACGTAAATGAGTGTTGTTCAGAATTCTTGGTCCGGTGTGTCATATTGTATAACACCATAAGGATGCAGAAAATTTTATTGTTGACTGTACACCTCCCCCTACATGCTGTGCCATGAACAAAGTATTAGTTAAAACCAAAGAAAAAATAACAAAGCATTTGGTCAGAATTGGGTCACAATTTCAGCTTCTTAACTCAAAAAATGCCTGAGATTTCGCATAGACAAGCAAAAAAAGAAATAGAGCAACCACTCTGCCCCCCCCCCCCTCGGAACTCAAATCATTGCTTCACGAAGCACATTGAGACGGAATGGGGAAAGGGAACACTGTACAATATTACAGCAGTTTATAATAAAGGAACACAGAATTAATTCAGATAATTTATTCAGAAACAGCAGATTACAGAAGAACAGCAGCGTACATTATCAGATCACAGTATTGCGAACACAGAACAAATGCACAGGAGTGCACAATATTAGTTTACATCACCTTGTAGTATACATATAGATAACAGAGGCTCACCAAAGTACGTATGTACACCACTGGGTTACATCATCCTGTACACAGAGAGCAAGGCCATGTCTGTTTCTCAACCTGTAAATTATTCTCATACAGCATAGTTGTAAGAGATGAAGGTGTAATCATAGTGACTGATCTAACATTGCATGTGAACCATATATATATATATATATATATATATATATATATATATATATATATATATATATATATATATATATATATATATATATATATATATATTAATTGAAGTCTATTGCATCAGCACAACAATAAAAGATAAAGCATGGTTTATTTTTCTCCAAAGTCAGAAAGCCAGCTAAAACAAATGGAAAGAATAATATATGACTGAGGGTATAACTGGTGAGGGAGCAGTCACTGCAAGACATGGTACAGCCTCATGGCCCGGGGCCACCTGTGTAGCGGTGACAGTTGGACATGTTTTATTATTATAGTACGGTATTCCTCTTACCCACCGGTGGGTCTCTCCCTCGGTACCTTCTCTTGGTTGAATAAGAGCCAAGTGACGCTGGGCTCACCTGATACCCTTTTGCCTACCTGCTCATCCACCCGTTCAACTATCCACCCTCCCACCTACCCACTCAACTACACTTCCACCATTCCACCCTTCCACCTACCTGTTCATCCTCCCTCCCATCTCCTTGCTCATCCACCCTCCCACCTACCTGCTCACCACACAAGTACAATAGGACACCAGTCAGTCCAGAATATATGCAACCTCTCACAAAAGAATAACCGTATTATCATTCCTTCATTCTATCAACCCAAAAATTATGCAAAAAGAGATCAATTTTATCCAAAACAAAAAATCAACCTGATTTTCCACAGCAAGTTCAACACAGCTAACTATGAATGAGTGGCAAAAGGCTTTGTACTTTACCTATCTATGGTTATTGTTGCCCCTACTGTCTCAAGACACAAAATAAAAAACAAACAAACAAGAAGCAGTCCTGCAAATATGCGACATATACAATATCATTAAAAAAAATAAAAATGTAGATATTACAGTATATGAATAATGTAATAATATATCGCTACACAGGTGAGTCATACCATTACCGGCTTCTGTATCTATTTCTTCTTTCTTGCGAAGTTTTCCGGGTCGAAGAGCACGTCAAAGATACAGCCATATGGGCTACACACTGTAACAGTAACACAGGTAAATGTAAAACTTACAATAATTAATTCCTATCTACCTACCTACACAAAAATCCTGATATATATATATATATATATATATATATATATATATATATATATATATATATATATATATATATATATATATATATATATATATATATATATATATATATCATGTAAATCCACAATGAAAACGTGTTAAGATAATTTTAAATATGACAGGCAAAGGAAACAATGACACCAGTTTTTGCCTGTGTGATTTTTATCAAGACACATATATATATATATATATATATATATATATATATATATATATATATATATATATATATATATATATATATATATATATATATATATATATATATATATATATATATATATATATATATATATATATTATATAATATATATATATATATATATATATATATATATATATATATATATATATATATATATATATATATATAATTTTTTTTTTTTTTTTTTTTTTTTTTTTTTCATTATTTTTGGGGGATTATTGATAGAATAAGCCTGAAATAAAATGCAAATAACCATTTTATGATGTAAGGATAATTTTAGGTTTATATTGCCATAACTTCATTACCATGGTGCATTTATGGTAAAATGACTCATTTCTAAATGTCCTATGCTAACCCGGACAACTGTGGCTCTATGACAAATGACAGTCGTGGCAACTGTTCCACATTTGGGAAGACTGCAGTGTTAACCTTAGTGACCTCACTGTGTGAGGACGTGTCTCCTGGCGCTCCGTAGCAGCCAAGGTCATCACGTCGACCTGTAGTTACTTAAGGCAGTTCAGTACTTTTACGGGTAGACAGTGACTGTAAGTGACAGACTTGTGAATGTCTGTTCCAGTGGCACGATATCGTCGCACCGACCTGTTTCGGCTGAAGTCTTGTGCTGGCTATCCTCCTCCATCACTCTACTAAAGGCGCTGAGAATCTTTCACAACCGCGGCTGCAGACGGGGTCGCCGCATTGTTAGACGAATCCCTATCATCACTCCGAGCATGCATAGGAAAGTCAAGCCAGTGCCTGAAAGTCAGTGTGCTCGCTATGAAGTGCCGAGACTATGGTACAGCCTACCATCCCTACTGCTGTCCAATGTTACATCTTTATGCAACAAGGGGGAGGAGGTCAGTGTCACAGTGAAGTCAGTTGGTGCAGGTATTGTGGCGATTACCGAGGCGTGGCAAATTGTTCCTGAGATCTGTGCCATAGAAAACTATGAGTTATTTCACCACCTTAGAAAGGACAGGAGAGGTGGAGGTGTAGTGCTGTACTGTCGCAGTGACCTCAAACCATCACCTCTACGTGTTAATGTACCTGAAGATGTAGAAGCCTTGTGGGTTCAGGTCACTCCCACCTGCCACCTCCCACCCCCGCCAGCTTGCCTCCCTCATTGTTTGTTTTCCTCCACCCCCCACCCGCGCACCAACCGCCAATGTACTGATAACTCATATAATAGACACTGCTGACTCCCTGAGATCCAGATTTCCACATGCTAAACTAGTGATATGCGGTGACTTCAATGAGTTAGACATCAGTGACATCACCCAACACCTCCACCTTGCACAAATAGTCGACTTTCCCATACATTGGAATGCCATCTCACGACCGCCAGTTGCCACCAGGACTTACCGACCCACCCCTGACTCTGCTATGCGGCGTTTCGGACAATGGATAACCCGGTATCCCTGGACTGAAGTGATTACGTTAGACGATGTGCAGAACAAGTGGGATAATTACCTGGACACTATCACCAAAGCCTACCACCACTTCTTTCCAGCCAAGACACTGAGGATCCACCCAGATGATGTCCCGTGGATTACACCCCGCATAAAAAGACTTGTTGAGCAGCGCAACAAGGCATACTACACCAACAACCGCCTGTACAAAAGTCTACGTAACCAGGTCATCAGGGAAATCAAGTCGGCCAAGAAGTCTTATTATCCCAGGAAAGTGCACGGCCTCAAGGAGGTCGGCATCGATCAGTGGTACTCCAAGGTAAAAGATCTCTGTGGTCTTAACCGTCAGTCTTCCACACTTCCTTTCATCTCACATTTACCTAGTGAGGAGGCAGCTGAGATAATTAATAACCACTTTGCTACCATATGTCATACCTTATCCAGTCTTGACCTCACTCTCCTCCCGGCCTACTTACCTTCCCCCTCCCCCCCTCCCAGTGTTCAACCATTTGATATCGCCAACAAACTCCTGAAATTTAAATCCAAACGCTCCACGACCCCAATTGACCTCCCAATTAAAATATACAAGGAGTTTGCAGTCGAACTTGCCACCCCCCTCTGTTCTATTATTAATGCAACCCTCAGACAAAGCAAATGCCCTAATGAATGGAAAACCGCATTTGTCACCCCTATCCCCAAGGTCACCACCCCACAGTCCCCTAACGACCTCAGGCCAGTTGCCATTACCCCCATACCCAGTCTACTCTGTGAAGACTTTGTTTTTGAGTGGGCATTTGCTAGAATCTATCATTCAATTGATCCACAGCAATTTGGCAATATGAGGACCTCCTCTACATCACACTGCTTAGCTAGTTTTCTGGACTTTCTGCACAAAAAACCTGCAGAAACGTAAGGCATCACTGACCGTTGCCCTTGTTGACTTCAGGAAGGCCTTTGACCTTGTTGATCACTGCACTGTTATCAACAAGGCCATTGCACTAGGGCTGCCCACCAACCTGGTCTCATGGCTCACTGATTTCTTGAGTGGACGTCGTCAGGCAGTGAGGTATCAGGGTTCTATCTCCACATTCCAACACCTCACCTGCGGTGTTCCCCAGGGGACCAAGATGGAACCACTGTGCTTCCTCATCCTGATCAACGACGCTCTATCAGACACTCCTCACAGGTGGAAGTACGTGGATGACTGCACTGTGGGGGTTACAGTGGACAACACGGCACCAGACTACTCATCGCTACAAGGCACCCTGTACAGGCTACAGGCATGGACTACGGAGAACAAGGTCACCATCAGCCACACCAAAACTGTAGTCATGCACATCAATACCGCCACCACTCCAGTGCAAGCTCCAGCAGTCACAGTGGGTGCTCATCCTCTCCAGTCAGTGCAGTCTGCCAAACTCCTGGGTGTTACCATAGACCACAAACTGGACTGGAAGGCCCATATAAACAACACAATCATGGCAGCCTCATACCGACTCTACATGCTACGACGACTTAGGTCACTTGGGACACCCACGCCAGAGCTGAGGACTATCTACAACGCCTTTATTCTCCCCAAACTAATGTATGTTTCACCAGCCTGGTCGTCTTCTCTCAACTCCACCCAACAACGTTGGCTAGAGAAGGTGCAGAAAAGGGCCTGCAGAATCATGCTCAGCGCAGAATACTCCAGCTACATCAATGCTCTCTCCACCCTGGAAATGCCATCCCTCAGTGACCTCCACCACCAAGCACTAGCAAGGTTTGGCAGTGGACTACTGCACCACCCTCGTCATTGACACCTCCTGTCACCGGCAGCCTCCCCCCACCTCGCGCAGTCCGCCACTACAACAAAATTCAGCCCATAAGAGCCCGCACTGATAGATATAAGAATAGCACCATCCCATCTATTGCTATAATAATAAACAACTCCTGATTTATGTACTGTACAGCCCTGTAAATGTCTAAATTAAATGTACTGTAAGTCTGTATATTTTCAGCCACCGGCTGCAACTCTATTCATTAACCGTTTATTACTATTATTATTATTATTATTTATTATTTAAGAAACACCATCCGGAAACTTGGTGAGCTTCCTGGCTGAGGAAGGCCCTTCACAGGGAGAAGGGTTCAACACCTGCCCCAAGACCCTGTCTCAGCCAACAGAAAATCTCCTGTAGGCAATCATAGCAACTAACACCTGGACTCTACCTCACATCTCGAAGGCAGCTCACCTCATGCAGTGGGTAAAATCATTGATCTCCTTAAAAAAAGGAACGAAGGCTCGACAAATCATGATGCCCAGGGCACCTGCGTGGCATGATGCAACTTGCTCCTTTCTGGCTGAGCCAACAAGAGTGGGCAAATCACTACCTCTTTCCCTAGAGTTGACGACTCAATTAAGTTTCTCAGAACCCACCTAACAGACACCAAAAGATACCCAGCAACACACACCCTCAATTGTCCAAAATCAAGGAACAATTAGGTCATTAGATAGAAAAGGAAAACACAAGGTTGCTTCTAGGGTGTTACGAGAGAGGCATCAACCCAGAAGTCCGTGAGGCAACAACCCGAAGATACCACTCAGGGGAACCCTATAATTTTACCGAAATAAGAGATGTTAAAGGTGGTAGTGTCAATCCCAGCAGGCTCAGCGGTGGGTTATCTTGGTTGAAAACCGCAAAACTTTAAGGGGATGATCAACTTAGGCCTTGTCGGTGATGCTGGGGAGCTCACGAGGTGTATCTTTTACTTTACTTTTATCCTCTTCGCTGAAGACCAAGTAGTAGTTAAATTAGACTTCAAAAATGCCTTCAACCAGACCAGGGTAAAGTGATCAAAGATCCATTATTGTTAATGCTGCCACCTGTCCTTCATGGCGGCGGAATGCAGCCAGGATCTAACCCTTCTCTTAGGTAAACATGAATCTCGTCAGAGGAAGGCATTCGGCAATGGGATCCACTTGTCCCACTGCATTTTTGCTTTACGACAAAGGAGCATATCGGTAGTCTGTCCACGAACTCAACCTATAAGTTCTTGGACGACGGCACTCTGGCAGGTTCGGTGGAGCCAGTTTCAGAGGACACCAGTCAAGTGCAGGCTGAGGGAGGAGCACAAGGCTTCGCCCTCAACACATCCAAGTGTTAAATCATCTGAGCAGATAAGAACACCATAATATGTGTTAAGAACGTCTTGCCAGTTACCCGCAACATCTAACCGTCCAACAGCGTCCTGCTTGGGTCACCACTGAGCATCAATTCGATTTCTGTCTAGGTCAATTATGGTTATATTTCAACAAATAGAGCAAGACTTTACAATGAAAATGCTTCCCACCTTTTCGTCCGGGCTCAACCGGAGGCTCAGGTGTAGTAGGCTCAGGTGTAGTAGGCTCAGGTTCCGCTTCAGGATCAAATCTGGGTGGAACTGGAGTCTCCATGCTGTCGTCACACTCGCCCTTAGCAGCATTGCATTCTGGGAAAAAAATACCCATTACAAAGTGAAAAATACAATATACTCCCATTTTCGCTGAACTCACTTGTTGTTTTCCATATTTCTATTTTACCTTCCTTTCTCTGCTATTATGTTATCAACACCATTATAATTATCCAGGCGTTGTTCTAATGTCCGGCACGATAGAACTGTCAGGTATAATGAGCACAGATCTAACTGTTTGTATAATGTGAGGCAAACAGCATAAATCTATTCCAAGGTTCAAGGTATGAGAGACAGTTAAATAATCTAAACATATCGTAGTATCTGACTGAAAGGTAAGTTGACTTACTCATGTAAAGTTAACATCTGTATAACGTAAGAAACAGGAAAAACGAAAAATTACCCCTTTTTAATTTCTTTTTTTCATAATTTGGAATTTCAGAGAAGAAAATAACGAAGAAATAGTAAATGCTTCAAACACCTAAATTCCAAATTTCATTTGATTAAGAGACTGAAGTGGCAATTTTTGTAGAAGGATTCATTGTAGGGGAGTTAGGAGAGATCAAAGGATACCTTGAGGCGTCTCACCTGAAGGGAGGATCCAAGAATTTTACACACACACACACACACACACACACACACACACACAGAGCGAGGCAGCTAATGTATGGCTCAGAAAACACCTCACTGTACAAACACCAATGTAATAAGTTTGTGTCGCTAAGCAGATTTAACGCCGATTAAAAAAACTGTAGAAACAAGAATTGGAGTCTCGTGCATCTCTCACTGACTCACTATCTCAGTTAACCATAAACAAAAATTATAATTCCTAGATCCAATGAAGTTTCTGGACAAGTCGTCTTAAATGGTGTTTTTTCAATATGGTTTTCCTCTTAGTATTTGTCTTATTTAAATAATTGAAGTTGACGTTTAATAAAACAAAGTCCCAAAAGTCACAGTCTTTAGGAATTAAATATAACTTTAACAAAGGTACAAGTTGATCAAATTTAAAAAGGATGTAAGGCAATGATGGTTGGTGGGTAGAACAGGAGTTGGGGCGGTGTGGGTTTGTGGGAAGGACAGTGCGGGTTAGTGGGTAGGACAGTGCAGGTTAGTGGGTAGAACAGGAGTTGGGGCGGTGTGGGTTTGTGGGAAGGACAGTGCGGGTTAGTGGGTAGGACAATGCAGGTTAGTGGGTAGAACAGGAGTTGGGGCGGTGTGGGTTTGTGGGAAGGACAGTGCGGGTTAGTGGGTAGGACAGTGGGTTAGTGGGTGAACAGAGTTGGGGTGGTGTGGGTTTGTGGGAAGGACAGTGCGGGTTAGTGGGTAGGACAGTGCAGTGGGGTGACAGTGGGTAGGTTGGGTGGCAGAACAGGAGTTGGGGCGGTGTGGGTTTTGTGGGAAGGACAGTGCGGGTTAGTGGGTAGGACAGTGCGGGTTAGTGGGTAGAACAGGAGTTGGGGCGGTGTGGGTTTGTGGGAAGGACAGTGCGGGTTAGTGGGTGGACAGTGCGGGTTAGTGGGTAGAACAGGAGTTGGGGCGGTGTGGGTTTGTGTTAAGGACAGTGCGGGTTAGTGGGTAGAACAGGAGTTGGGGCGGTGTGGGTTTGTGGGTAGGACAGGAATTGGACAGTGAAGGATGATGGGCAGTGTGGGGTGGTAGGTTGGGCAGTAGGTGGGCAATGGAGGGTTGTGGGTGGTGGGCTGGGCAGAAGGTGGGCAGTGAGGTATTGATTTTTTATTTTGTCGCTTACAGTTCATCCTGTGAGCGGTAGCGCAAAAGGATTACAGAGTAGAGTTTACAACGGGTCATAATAATTAACCCCCGTTGTCAGGATATTATGGCACTGAATGTTACACAGTATTTCAATTACACTATTTGTTTAGTTCTATACATAAAGGGTAACTTATTCACAAATGCGTGAGTACAGGCGTGTGAGGCAGTATGTCTGGCCTCACACTTTGTTATTCACATTTACGTGAGAGGTATTCAAGCACATTGTGTATTTGGTTCTGAACATGAGAACTGATATAGTTACTAAGTACAAAAAGTGGATACAATCTTAATATATCGGCTATCTTGTCATTAGAGATGAAGTGTGCCATTTCACACACAGTGCGCTTGGACCTGTCCCTAAAAGGTTCTATCTTCACACAGTCGAGGACGTAGTGTTCAAGTGTGTGGCTATATGTCTGGCCACACACTTTACATTTAGTCTTATTTCCATCTGCTTGAGAAACATACTGCCAGAGGTACTTATATCCTAACCTTAATCTAGCGGTTACAACATCTTGCAATCTAGTGATCGTGTTACTTGCACCATATACATGTTTCACTTGATACATCTCATCATGGTAAACTATGGATAGACTAGTGCCTGTTTGCACTAGTCTACTTGCGTCAAACTCATCAATAAGTTCTTTCCTAATTACAGTTTTAAGGGTCCTTTTTGACAGACCCAAATTGTATTCAACGGTGTCTTTGTCAGACGCGAGTTTGGCGAGGGCATCAACTCTGTCATGTTTTATGAGGCCTATGTGAGAGGGGATCCACAACAGTTTGACCTTGACACACCGGTCAACAAGGCACGCATATTTGTGCTGGCTTCAGAGACAAGAGCGTGACAACTTGAGTCGAGGGTGTCAAGGGCAAGTAGTGAGGATAGAGAGTCGGCAGTGAGGGGTGGTGGGTGGTGGTGGTGGCAGGCTAGGCGGAAAGTGGGCAGTAAAGGGTGGGGACTTGGCAACAGATGAACATGGAGGGATGATGGGAAGGGCCGATAGTGGGCAGGGCAGAATGAGGGCAATAAGGGAACAAGACTGTGAGGAGTAACGAAAAGAGACGGAAGTAGGCAATGAGAGGCCGAGGTAGAATCATTAAGGGCACCTTCATACAAAAAGCTCATGCCTCTCCCATAGTACTATCTCATTCGGATCAGTCACTACAGCTTGCACCATATTTGACAATGGTAGTTGCCGCTTATCACGCATATAGCTAATTAAGTGAAAAATACTACTTTTGTTTTAAGAGCAAACTTTTTGGGTCAAAACTTTCAAAGCAATTAATTTCCTACCATCAGATAGTGGGCCAGCCTGTACTGTAAGTCATATTGTGTTAAATCGAAATTCGGGAATCCTTAATAATAATAATAATAATAATAATAATAATAATAATAATAATAATAATAATAATAATAATAATAATAATAATAATAATAATAATAATAATAGTAATAATAATAATAATAATGATAATAATAATGATAATAATACAGTAATAATAATAATGATAATAATAACAATAATAATTTTAATAATAATACTAACACTAATAATAATAATAATAATAATAACATTATTATTATTATTATTATTATTATTATTATTATTATTATTATTATTATTATTATTATTATTATTATTATTAATGCAAGAGGTTAATTGACTACTCACCTTCAACAAGGTCTTCGATTTCCATCCGCTCCTCTGTCATTTCCTGCACTGCCCCAAGCCACTTGCTCATCTCTTTCTCCGGGTTATCCGCTCCGCTCTTGATCATACACAGGTCGAAGGTACAAGCGTCTGTGGGTGATGATCAGGAAATCCGGTTAAAAGTAGTTCCAGAGACGGCGGAGAACCGCTAGATCATTTAATTTATGTTGTGGACTAATGGTGATAGATAACCAGGTTATTCCAGTAACCCGTTAGTGATAATAATAAATTATTACCGATAAGATATCAGCGCCGACAAATATATTACCTGAATTACCAGTGGTAGGCATGTCAACTCGCCTGATTTCGACGGGGGTTTCCCGTTATAGAGTCCAATTTCCAAATCTCCCGATACGCGACCAGAATCGCCCGATATCAAAATTATTAAGTTTGACAAAAACAAAGAGTCGTAAAATTCAACTTCACAGAATACCAACCAGGATAGAGTAAATATTTACTTATTTCGTGCACCATTGTTATACTATACCGAGTCGTGTTATTTTGTAAACAAAAAGCATTATTCAACTGAAATTTCTGTGAAACAATCATTTTTGCAATAACATAAGCTTAATAAAAGTAAAATTTGTCTGTAGTTTAGTCTTCATAGGCTCGCTGATGCCACAGGTCCAATACTGTTATGCCACTATTAGCAATAGTATTGTTATGCCGAGGCATAACTTCGTATTATAATTTTGTAAACTATGTGTTTTGATTGTTTTCTCTCCCAAGCAGCAGTTATTTTGACAAATTTAGTGAAATTTTCGTCTATATAGTGATGTATTAATTATGTAAGAATGTTCTAGAATGTATTACAACATTTTTGTTCTGATTTACTTATTATTGTAAGCTTCGATCAGAGTAGAACATTCTAGAATCTCCCAGGCGTCTGTGGGTGATTCTAGGATGTTCGAGAAGCTTCTGACAGAGTCTATAAGCGGGCGCGGGCTGCCTGGGGCAATTAGTCCCTTGCTTCTGTTCATCGTGTAAAGAATAAGCCGCCTAGCAGAACAACTGAAGACAATTGTTGTGGAAGTATTGTGGAATTGTTGTGGTTAATATAAAGTGAGAAGACTAAAGGAATTGTAGACTGGTAGTGCGCTGACTATAGGCGTTTTAAGATGCAAGGAATTATAGGAATAGCTAACGCGTTAGCTTTCCCGGACTGTCATTAAAAAATATGACATTTGTGCTGCGTCTTGGAAATAACTGTTGTACAACACAGTCTTCAGAAAACAATAAAATTATAACTGTTATTTGGACACAATACGGAAAGAAATAGTGAAGAAACTATATTGAAAAATATGGAAAGAAAGACAAAAAGTAAATGAGTCAACAATAACCATGGCTTGACCCATTTTGTATGTTCTCTCGTCTCGCGGCTACATTGCTTTGTTTACAAGTGTTCGCATATTATATGCATTTACAGAACTGTAATAAACTTTTCACCCTCATTTAAAGTATATTATGAGTAATGATATTAAAGTTTTAATCATATTTGAGTAATTATCAATATTGTTCCACCAAAATCACCTACGGCTAATGAAATCGGATAGCTCACACTTAAAAATGGGCGGAGCCAGAACTGGTTTCAACTAGGCGCAATTCTTCATTTTTTTACGCCATACGCTTTGTTTTAGGTCCTACCCAATATACTACCGTATATAGAATTATTTTTATTATTATATTACAGTTTTTTATTGCTTTACATGCCCCCAACTCTTCAATAGTAATCAAAATATTCTCCATAAGAGGCCATCATCTACATATTTTCGCTGATTGGTTGTTAGCTATTTGGGCCCCTTGGGCGCTGCACAAGGTTAACGCCTGATCGAGGTGTTAGCCATTCCCTCCGAATATATCATGCGCATATGTCAAAAGCAGCGTCTGCGCATACAGAATAGCTAAGCCGCATTAGCTAATCCGTGCATCGAAAACGCCTTACAATAAACGCCTTATATATTCAGAGAGGAGTCAAGCTGTGAAGACATTACCCTGTTACAGTGTTGTGAAGAATCAGTACTTATTAAAGCAGACTGCAATTCACAAGTGTGTTTGTGCGACCTGGTGGAAATCTATACCTGCCTGTTATTGTTTGTGCACTGATACCGATCGTCGGGAAATTACGGAGACTGGCGGGACAGCCAGTGGTAATTCGACAACTCTTGTGAGATATATACTGCTTCTGTACATACGACCCAAGCCGCTGGTAACCAATGGTGGAAGCTGGGTAAGCGGTGAAAGGAGGAAGGTCCTAACAATATTTTATATCCTATTCCTGTAATCATAATTTCTTTGATATTGTGATACCGCATGCCATATTATATATTATACCTAACAATTTTATAATAAATATTCCCATTCTTAATACAGTATTTCACTGATGCGATTTTGGCAAACTGATGCATTCTTAGATAAAGGTTTTTCGTTTTCCAGCTTCAAAATGTCTTCATCAAGTGTAAAGTGTGCCTCGACAAGCTGTGATAAACAGCATGCAAATCGGCAAAATCAGTTTTGTAAATTGAAAGGAGAATGAATTAGAGAATTCCTATTCATATCCAAAAGTAATAAAAGACAATAGATTTACAGTGTGTAATACTCTTAGTATATAAACCCAGTGTAAAAAAAAAACCCAGCCATTTCACTTTTTATACGTGTAAATAAATGTCTGAAGTTTCGCTGAATCCATAAAAGTGCACTCTTCTAAATTTTCTGGCGAAGACTGCCTCTCCCCACCCCCGAGTCGTTACTTGCTGTTGCAATGCCCCCACCGCCCGCCCCTCCCCCCCCCCAAAAAATCTCCCGATTTAGCGCCTTTCAAAGTTGACAGGTATACAGTGGTGATGGTAAGATATTACCAGAAAGTGAGTTGACAATATTAACAATCAGACAATAATAATAATGATTAATAGACGTCCCTCAAAATCGAGGATGGCCGGCCCAAGGGCCACCTAGGCGTGAATTTGTTTAAGGTGTAGAAGCTGTCGCCAACACAACAACCACACCCTAAGTTAACGAGCTGCATAACCCAGTGTCAAGGAATAGTCCGAGAAGACCGGACAACTCGCCAAATGCACTGGCTAACCATTACCCAGGAATACGACCCGAAGATTGATTAATATCCAGTTCCCCAATTACTGCTGGGTAGACAGAGGCAAATGGCGTAAATAAACTTGCCCATAGTTTCACTCTGCCTGGGGATTGAACCCAGGTCCGTTCGCTTGCGAGGCGAACATATATATATATATATATATATATATATATATATATATATATATATATATATATATATATATATATATATATCTGAAAGGAACTCCAGATCGAGTTAGTCATATTCGAGGCTAGTCTATGGCTTAAATAAGCACCTGGAGTTTTCTACGTCCATGCAAGCAAATAATAATCTTACTACATCCATCATCGGGTTTACTTAGCTGCGTTTAACGTTGATGTGGTGCTTAAGATTACGATTCCCGTCAACCATGACACCTAGGACTTTTTCCTTATCAGCAGCACTCAAGATATAGTTCTGGTGGCGGTACACTGGGACATTTTTCTCCCAACATGTTGCCCGTTTTTCTGGCCGCTGGCCTGACGGCCCAACAAGCATCAGGATTTCGCCTGTTGCAATAAATGGACAACCGTTTGGCGACGAGCTTTGTTGCCCGGTTTCGTGCTCAAATGAGCTTCATATTAGGTGTTGAATATTCAAATAAAAATTTAAATAAATCATTAAACAATAGTAATTTAAAATATATAAAACGGTGACATGTTTCCATTTATTCGTCACTTTAATATTTCTTTGGTAGTATTAAGTCATTATTCAGGGTCTTCTTTGACCAGATTACTACTACTACTTACTACTTTGCTGTCACTCGGAATCGAGTATGACGATCATCCAGCTATGATACAATGATACGAGTTATTAAGGACGGCACCTAGGTTGGTGACTTCTGGGGGTTGTATAGTTTTTTTTTTTTTTTATCTATGATTATAATTGTGTTTTCGACCGCATAAGGATGACCTTACTGGGTGCGGTTGCCCAATCTGGTTGGTTCTTTAGGCAGGCTATGTTTAAGGCACCTTTTCTAGCCACCTCCCCATGTGGGGTGAGCAGAATGGTTCCTCGAAAGGGCTGCTCAGTCGTACAGACAGGACCGGATTGCACTGCTGCCTAGATCTCAGTGCATAAACGGCCATCATATCCATGCCGCCCATGTGCAAAGTTGTGACTAGAGACTCCCGGCAGTAATCTGTGCCTGTCCCCGTCGCCAGTCGTCCGTCGTCATAGGACTTTTGGGGTATAAGGGTTTGACGATGATGAGTATGGTGAGCTAGACGATGGCTGTGCATGAGTTGATTTGTGTGGTGAGGCAGGAGCGCAGGCTGCAACCACACATTTTGGCTCTCCATTTTTCTGATCCAGTGTTGCAACGACTGGGGAGAGGGAGAGTTGCAATGGTCTGCCGATAGCCCAGTTTGTTGAGTTTCGCCTTAGTAGCCTGTCCATCATGCTTTGCCTACATCCGCAGGTGTAGTGGCTGGGTTCCCATGTTGGTCACCTCTTACGCCTATACCGCCGTTGGGGTCTTGTTGGAGCTCTGTAAGCATGTCTGCCTGTTGCAGGGCTCCACAGCAGATTTTTCATTCAGGGTTTACCCCCGTAGCCTTATTCCTACCAAGGTTAATCTGCAAGTCAGCGGGGCAGCAGTTGGTAGGCGCCAGGACGTATCCACATGCCAGTGGGCCTATACGCCGTCCCTCTGGGGCCCACTGCTACCCCGAGATCCCCTGCTGGTCTAGCCTCGGCCCATGATTACCCAGTTACCGTGTGTTGCCACGAGGAGGCACAACAGGGGTCTTGGTGTTGAAGAGGCTGTGTACTGGCAGGGGAAGACTTATGCAAGTTGCTTCCCTGTTCGCCACGAGGCTAGCCAGGGGCGGCAGCAGAAAGTTAGAGGACGCGAGCAGTGCTTGTACCTTAACACTAACATTATGCTGCCATTGTAGACGCATTACACCACACACACACACACACACACACACACACTTATTTTTAGCCTTCGGGCTGCAGAACTTTTCAGTAAACCGTTAATTACTATTATTATTATTACACACACACACACACACACACACACACACACACTTATTTTTAGCCTTCGGGCTGCAGAACTTTTTCAGTAAACCGTTAATTACTATTATTATTACACACACACACACACACACACACACACACACACACACACACACACACACACACACACACACACACACACACACACTTATTTTTAGCCTTTTGGGCTGCAGAACGTTTTCAGTAAACCGTTAATTACTATTATTATTACACACACACACACACACACACACACACACACACACACACACAGACACACACACAGACACACACACACAGACACACACACACACACTTATTTTAGCCTTTGGGCTGCAGAACTTTTTCAGTAAACCGTTAATTACTATTATATTATTACACACACACACACACACACACACACAGACACACACACACACACACACACACACACACACTTATTTTCAGCCTTCGGGCTGCAGAACTTTTTCAATAAACCGTTAATTATTATTATTATTATTATTACACACACACACACACACACACACACACACCAGACTAGCCAATCACTGCCATGTGTTAAGAAACTACACGACTCACCCGTTGTCTTTTCTTTAGCTTTTGCAGACGCCTCACTTGCTTTAGCAATTGAAGATTTATAGCACAATCCTGCAAGGCCTTAACTGTAGTAATGGGATCCTTGGCCAACCTCGTCTAAATGCTTTGTTGCTATTTTCGTTGCGTTGGGCAGACGCGCCAACATGGTGGGAGGAAAAGTACCTAGTGTGACGCCACCTTTATAGTTTCTGCAAGTGTCTTCTTCATGTAGTACCCTTTTCAGGGTTGGACCTTTCTACCTTTGTGAGCGTCATTAGTTTACACTTATTTGGCTGAACATTTCCTTTGGGTTGTTAGTATTTATATGTGCTACTCAAATATCATTATCATGCTTCATAATATTTGTCATACTGCGTAACAAGTTCATACCGAAACCCTCCTGCGACGGACTAATGTTTTAGTATTAGATATTGGTAATCTGTCGTTGTTATTTATCATAGGTGCTTTAATTTTCAGTTGACATCTAATATGATAATAATTATTTCCTATTAAATTTAAGCACATAAAACTGATCTAACGTTTTGATTGAATAAATACTTATATTATATTTTGTTTCTGTTAATTGTGTTTAGGGTATAATCATTTGTCGCACTTAATTTCTCTGATTTGGGGTAAGAAATACTGGTACCCATTTTTTTCAGAATTGTGATCATTTTGTATCAGCTTCGTCCTGCTAATTTTCCATAGATTATTAATGAATTTGCAGCACATTCTGTACCATTTATCTAGATGGGTTGGCAGAGTACAGCTGCGCAAGGATAGTGTTCATTGTATTCACTTAAGCACCCAAACCAGAGGCATTAAAAATCATCCCATTATACTACAAAAACTCACCGATGAGAGAAGTGGACAGCTCTGTACTAGCCTTGTGGCCCTGGGATGCAGTCCCACCAACAACTTGATTACATTTGGCCACTAAACGGTTCCATTCAGCAGGATTTTTCTTGCATTGGTTGGTAACTTCTTCACTTTCCTGAATACATACACACAAAAAGAAGAGATTAAGCTATTATTATGCATCAGTGAATTTATACTTAATCTAACATAAACAGATACAACAAAGATCAAATTGTTTTATATTTTGACTTGCACTTGCATAAATTGTGCTCCATAAACAGAAACATAAACTTTCTTTCAGGGAAGTGACTAGGAGTCATTAGTTGATCATTCACGCGTGAGTTGAGGATTGTAACATACAGTATTGTGGATGTGGTATACTGTACTTCGGTATGAGCAAAGCCTTTGGCCATCGCATAATGCAATGGATAATTGAATGCCTAAAATGCATTCTGGGGAGGATGGCAAAGTTTATCCCGGGCATTAGGAACCTTGAGCATAGAAATAGATTAATAAAACTGAATTTGCATTCTCTTAAGATACGTAGTGCAAGGGGCGATATGATAGAAGTATATAAATGAAAGATGAGGTTAAATAATGTGACGTCTCTAAAGTACTTACACTATCAAACCAGGAGCGAAACATAACAATAGTTTTAAATTAGAGAAATTTAGATTTAGGCGCGGGATAGGTAAACATTGGTTTGGAAAAAGAGTTGCGGATGAGTGGAACAAGTTACCTAACGCCAACATTAACTCGAACTATTTGTGAAGCCTCAAGTATATGTTCAACATTTACTTGACTCATAAAAGTAGGGTGCAAATGGGGCTGCCCAGTATGGGGCAATGGGCCCGCTTAATTTCCTTCATTCTTATTTTCTCGTGGCTCTGTTTCGTTTTGTACAGGATACTACAGTAACTCCATAGCATAACACTATGAGGAATACGATTGTAAATGTTGAAATTAAATATTTGTCCAAATATTAAGTTTAAGTTAAAACAATAAATTCTTAACTGATAATAACATTTGTGATAATATTCCTCGTTACAACATACATACCTCCGTGATGCTCCTCTTCCTCTTTCCTGCGTTACAATGGCCCCCCTGGGTCTGATGAAGTAAACAGCAATAACAGAAAATTATAGATGCAGTATGAAAATATTATCATACTTCTAAACTACTTTCGTAGTATCTATTAATTCATATTGCAATGCATTTATTTAAACAACAGATCCGCCAAGTGTTGATATATTTGTGCGTGTGAGTGTTTGCGTGTGAAAAAACATTACTGTATTCTTCACGAGTAACTTTTCATGTGCCTCTTGCTCTTCTTTCGGGAACTGTTTCACATGTCTAGGTTACCAGCAGGGGCTTTATCTGTAAGTGTTGAATCAAAATTTTAAATAAACTTGTGTTACTATTATGTTCATTAAATCTTAAATATGTAGATGGAAAAAATGAGAAGAACTGTTTTCTCCAACAGAGGAAGACAAATTACTTTTCCTCTGTCACATGCTCTTTATTTTTCTTGAAGATAATTTGTCGTCATCTTCAAATTTTGGGTCAATTAATTTTAAGCTTGGAGGGCTGTATCTGGTCCAGTACGCCTCCATCCCTCAGTTTTACATTTTTTTTGTATTCAGGCTCCAAATACTGAATTGAAAAGAACGGTCATTTGGACGTTAAACTGTGAACAAAGTTTCCGAAAATGACTGAGATTGGGAGGCTTGGTCCGGTAGGGTAGGTTAAGTTAGGTTAATACAGACGTTGGAAATGAAAAAAAAAATGATGTTCATAAAATTTTAACTTATTTATGGCGCCAGCGGTGAGGAAAACTGCTTAGTTTTTTTTATTTTTGACAATTCTTCTTCTGTTTACCTAAGAGTCTGTACAGAGCTACGTTGTTACTGTTACCACATAGCAATATGGATAAACCTGTGTCTCATGTCTTATTTTTCATGGGATTAAATATACCTAAAATTGTAAGTTGCATTCGCCTTCAAATGTTGATATATTTTTAATATATAGATTACTGGAAGCTTTTTCATTATGGCAGCAATTTTTTGTACAATGAAATAGGGAGTATTCCAATGTTATCTATACGCCTCTGATCATATATTTTATCTTTATATTGGATAAAAACAAGTTTATAATTTACTCAATATATTTTCGAGGTAAATATTGGTGTTAATAAACTCATGATGAATTTGACCGATACATGAAATGAACACAAAATAGTTTAGAGTGTAACAAAGGGAAAAAACCTACGTCCGTGTGACTTAAACAGTTAAATGGAAGTATGGCTGATTTCCGGTTGATATGTATTGTTGAGCATCATATATGCCGCCGGTAAATATATGATATATCACCCTTCAGTCTCTCCAGTGCTCTGTGAACTTTGAGGCGGAATGCTCAAAGTCTATGACATTTACGGTACTCTTGGTTAAACTCACTAAAATGCGTTTGTATGTACAACACGTTTCTTTATGTGATTTGTGTATGTAGATTGTTCAAAACGCACCATACCTTCCAGGATTCCGCGAAGTTTGCTGGCGCTAGGTACTGGAGTGGGAATTGCTGTTTACTTCGGCTGGTGAAGTCGTTGTTCTTGTTGTCGTCGAAAGTTCCACACAGTCCATAAATTTTTCCCTTCAGAACCTTATGAGCCCAGACATCAATGCGATTCTGGCATTTCTGAAGCTAATGTAAGAGCATGAAGCATTAGAAAAAGTATAAGTTAGGTGTATTGTATATAACTTTAGGGGGCGACTTAACTAAGAGACGATTATTTTAATGCGCTTAGGGATTGAAGGAGTTAGTAGTTCTTTGGTGTAAGTCAATAAAAGAACATAATAAACTACGACAACTCTGAAGGATAAAAAAATAATAATTAAGAGTATAACAAAGGTTTGGTTATTATTATTTTTTATTGTCGGTTAAATGGAGACCGTTCCAGAAACAGTCGTAGCTGGCCCAGACATCAGCTTTATTAATCAGTTCAGCAGATGTCCAGGTCTTAATAAAAACGCTGCATGACCCCCAGTTAATACATCGGTAGGTAAAAAAATAATAAACACGTAAATATCGTCATAAAGGGAATACACATGTAGGCGCTTTCATTATACTTGTGTTCACAATATCTAACATAACGTAATGTTTGATAATATTGTACCAAAGCTCTTACAGTATACCTATAAGGACCAGCATATTGATTTGCACTTTGATTCTGTAACGTTAATAGTATGCAGATTTTTTTATTAATTATATTTAAGTACAGTACCTTTGGCAATGATAAAGGAAATTATAAAATACACAAGGATATTTCTCCCAAGCGAAGGTCATCTGGGTGTTGCTAAATCATAATGAGAATATCACTAAAATGCAAAGTACTGTACAAGACTTACCACAAGTCCCATGGAACCAAGTATCCTAACGCAAGCGCCGTGACGCCAGACGAGAACGTCATGATCTAAGTTTTTCACTTTCAGTCTGTGGGCGTTATTATCAGCAGGGATGGTGAACGTCTCTCCATTGACAAGCAGCTGCAGGAGGCGGGAGTTAATGGTGAAGTATCAGCGTAGCTCTGAATTCATTAGGTATTACAGCAACTATTTATCAAACTTACACTAAATACTGTACTATAATGACTTTCGTTCTGTGGAATCATTTTGATTAAACTCTGTAGGCTCTTTTTGAAAGTTACTCAGTAGTCACAGTCCAGTATTGTCATGCCAGACTGTGACTACTGAGTAACTTTTGTATAAAATCTGCCAGTCATAGACAAGGCGAGATGGAACAAGAAAAATATTGTTTTCTGGGCATTCCTGATAAAAACGTTATACACACTTTCTAATAACACAAATATTTATTCATTCCCTTACTAAATATTGTCTAACTATTTTCATATAGGCTTATTTTTTATATAATTTGATTAGTTTACTTGCTACCCTTTCATGATATATTCAGTTCTATTCATAATTTGTCTAATTTCCAGTAAAATAATATATTTTTTTTCTCCAAATTCAGCTATTTGACAATAGCAACTTACGTTAAAGATGTTGGGATTGTTGAGACCTGTTTCACCGATCTTGATAACCAGCTTGGGATTGTCCTTGAAGATAGTCTTGTGCACGCAAGATGGTACTTTGTAGCATTTCCTGTGGGAGAGTTTTTACGCCATTATCAAGATTATCAGGATTAATTAGCCAGAGATTCTACCTACCTTTAATAAACTCATACACTGCTTAGAGTACAGTATGTGTCTTTCTGAGCGATGACTTATTTGTTAGAGTTTCCCTAATCACGGCCCTTATTTTGGCATGACTCCTAATTAGGCTCTGATTTGGTCCGATTACTGAACTACCGGCCTGCTCCTCTTGTCATTTTTTATGTGAAACAAAAGTTATTCTTACTGGGGCGAACAATGAGTATTATTGCAGTGAATGATATCAACCTAATACAGTATAGTCTGCATTTACGCGGTCAATTGAACCCGTGGAGGTCCGCGTAAAACGAGCAACGCGTAAATGAAATAACAGGACATATGGGATTAATTGAAATAGAGACTGGGCCGACCCCCAGACTCCACTTTTTCCGACACAATACGTACGTTGTAGTAAAAATAGTATCTTAATTTTATGATGGTATGCACACACACACACATAATATAGAAGAGAAATATCAATAAGAGAATAATATACTGGACCAGATAAAAGAAAATCCAGGTTTAACACTTACGTTAGTAGAAGAGATGGGTCGGCATACGAGGATGGGGGCTGGTTCAAAGGCAGAGGGCAGATTAGTGGCCCTTAGGTGAATCACCATCACTATCCACCACAGTTGTCAGGGCCCCTCAAAGTCACCATCACTGTCACTATCACTGGCTTGGGCTGGCTGTGGTGGGTTGCGGGCGAAGAAGTCGGTGATGCTACGCTGACGGCTAGTGTTGATGTTGTCGTCATACACCTTGATGTACTGCTCCATACTTTGGTCTAGAAGGTTATTGAACACTTCATACCGGTGATTGACATGGTCTTTTGAAAGGGTGAGCTTTAGTTTCTCGGCAAACTCGATGGCATCCTTTACATCACCATGAGTTAACTTCTGTTCTCTTGCTGCCGCACCACCTGCCTCCTCACTGACGTCATCATCTTCCAACATCTCGTCGGCAGTTACCTCAGGATCCCTGATTACCTCCATGATGTCGTCATTGGTGGCCTCGGAGAAGCCTGCAGCTGTAACACTCTGTGCAGCTTCTCTTGCAAGGTTCAGTGCCACTGCAACAGACAGAACCTCACCAGCCACAGGTTGCCTCTGCCTCCCACCTGGGATACCTTGCAACACATGCCGCCACGCGTGACGAATCGTTGCCACAGACAGCTGCCCCCATGCCTCCACCAAGAAATCAACAGCTTTCTTTACATTAAACATTTTCCAAAACTGTTTAACTCGCACGTCATGCTCCGCCAACTCTTGTTCTGGATCCTCGTCGTCGTCGCTCTCGCTATCTGTGCCACTCAGAAGGTTACACAACTCATCCTTGGTGTTGGTGTAGTCGTTCAGGAGCTTTAACTTCTTTGCGGTGACTGCAGCCTTAACATTGCATATCAACTCCTGGTCCATGGGCTGGATTAACGACGTAGTGTTGAGAGGAAGAAAGACCACTTCTACACTGGGGTGACGATCCAACAGTAGAGGCGAGTGTCCTGGTGCGTTGTCAAGCAGCAACAAAATGTTGAATGGCACATTATTTTGCGTGCAGAATTTCTTCACGTCAGGAACGAAACAGTCGTCAAACCAGGAGAGGGAGAGGGTTAGCCAGTGGACATTTAGGTTGGTCATGTCCATGTTCTTGTAGGCGTGCGGCTTGCTGGCTGTGTGGATCACTGACAACTTGAGCTTACAGGTACCGGAGGCATTGGTGGTAAACAGGACAGTGATGCGCTCCTTCTGCAACTTCTGGCCACGACACTTGCTGGCAGACTTGACAACGAAGGTCTTGGAAGGTAATTTTTTCCAAAACAGACCGGATTCATCCATGTTGAACACCTGGTCGTCGGTGTACTGTCCTTCCTCCATAACTTCTCGTAGAATGGAGGAAAATCCATGGCGGCAGCACGGTTAGCATCTGGCTCCTTCACCAACAATGTTAATGTTGGTCATCTTGTTCCGTTTCTTAAACCCTTGCAGCCACCCAGAGGAAGCAGTGAAGGGTTTGGGTTCTGCAATTCCCATCTTGTGCGCCACTGATGAGTACAGTTCGCGAGCGTAGTCCTGCGCTGCCCGCGTGTCCACAGCCATGTTATGTCTTGCCTGACGAATTAAGTAGCTCACCAGTAAGTTCTCAGTCTTGAGCAGCACCTTATTCTGACAGTACTTCACCATTGAAGCACCTGCAGACTTTGAGATGCTCATGTGTTCTTTAATCTTGGCGGCATCCTTCTTGATCGTCCTGATCGTAGATTCGTTCACTCTATGCTGGCGCACCAAATCAACTTGTCTCGTTCCTTTCTCCAACTCTTGCACGATCTTGTACTTAACTTCGTAACTTAGGGCACGTCGTATCTTCTTGGGCTTGGGGCGGCTGGGTCCAGGTAATACAAGGTTTTTCTGGGGTGGGGGTCAAGCAGAAGCCATTGTTGAACAGATTAGCGGGCACAAGTGAGAACAGTTACGCGGTGACTGAGAACAATGAGACTGACGCGGCTAGGTCAGTAGCTTCTCTCCCATACCAGGCCACGTCATAAAACATTAGACCAAAAACAGCTAACGGCGGAGGGAGGTAAGGATAAGTGGCCCAATCACAGTCCCATACGTCATATGACGTCAGTGATAACGCAACAACGACATACTGTGCACCCATATCCGCGCCGCTTCCCGTATGGTCGAGAATGGACGGCGTGAATAAAAAATGGTGCGGTGCGTCTGGACCTCCAGCCGCTTGCCGCGTAAATGATCAAATTTACCGCAGTAAACAAAAACTGTGTAAATCCAGACTATACTGTACATGACTAGCCAAGGATGGTGCAAAATTTATTTCCGAAGAAAAGTAAATTATAACCATCTATTATGGTGAGCATATATCTTTTACTGGTTCAATGAATGATGATATAATTTTGATAAGCTGTGCCTTTAATTAATTGACATGATTTAAATGATACAATTACACATCCCCACAAGAAATAATGAATACCACCGTCTTCCAAAAAAAATATACTCGAGGTATTTACTCACGTGAGTGATTCGTAGGAAATAGGTGTCATTCATAAGAAAAAAATATATATGAATAACCTGGAACACATATTCCTTTCAATCCGTTTTTGGTTATGTATGAATTATTAGATATAAGTTGTATTCTCTTAATGCTTCACTATAGACTATTGACATTAAATTCAAGCTAATTACAAGAAGAATCTTGCTTAAAAACATCTCACCACAAAACTCACTTGAACTCTGCAAAAACTCCAAAGCTGGGACTCTGACTGAATTGCTCCTGTGTGAGGGCGTATGTGCATTCTCCATGGTAGTCGAACCTGTGCCGGTCAAAGCTCCAGAAATGAGGATCGTTGAATACTTCACACTGTTTACCTGCGGCAAGCAGTAAACAAAACCTTATTATGCCAGACAATACTAGATTACTCTTTACACACACACACACACACACACACAAGCTTTTGTCCTGACGACTGGAGGGTTAGGACGTATCTGACGTTGCAGCTGTCTGGGCTAGACTCTTGGCCCTACCCCCCTCAAACCCTCCTCCCCACCGAAATAAGCAGATTCCCAATAAAAGTGACAATTGTTTGGAAAGGAGTGAAAATGGTGTTCAACAGTGGTGAACAGTGTTGAAATCCTGTGAAGTCAGAGCTAAACAGTAACAGCTGAGGGTCGTGGCTAAGATGACTTTTACACCCACCAATAAGGTCCTAGAATACCGAGAGAGAAGTGCCCATGAGAACTCCCAACTCCCGTCGACTACACAACGGGCGGTAATCCAGTTCACGCTGGAAATAGTCGAGGATCAGGCCAATGTTGACACCCACACTTAATTGTGAGGTCCCACAATACCACAGGGAAGTGAGCAAAGTGTACATTGTTTAAACAATTCTAATATTAGCACCATAATGTGGGTTGTACCCCACTACACTTCTGAGTGGCAGGTAAGGAACAGGGGACGGAGACACCAAGATATTTAAAAGAAGACACATAGTCAATAGTGTTGTTACCTATCTTGAACTTGGCGGGACCGCGTCTGCGGTTACCAGCTTGTTTGTTGAACACCTTAGGTTTCTCAGTGGAGATAATAAGACCGAGGTTCTCAAAGGCTACGTGTACATGGTTCAGGGTGGTTTGCATTTCACGAGGAGTTTTAGCTTGTACGAAATGTGGGATGATTATTGTTCCTTATATGAACGAACAGTGCACTGCTTTCAGATGCTGTTATAATATTGTACTTGTGCTGTACAGTATCTGAAAGCAGTGCACTGTTCGTTCATATAAGGAACAATAATCATCCCATAGATTGGGAAAACAGTTTAGAAGTGCATAAATCATCATGTGTCACAGAAAGACTTATGGTTGAGCTAGTTTGATTAGAGAATTGAATTCTATAAACCTTAGTGATGGTGAGTACAAAACTGATAATATGTCATCAACCGTTTGCTTTCTTCCAAAATTAAAAACTAAAACAACTGCCTTTACAGAACCCAATGTCAGCGGTGACAATTACCGTTGGCACCAGTTTATTTACACAATGCCTCTTAGAAGAAAAGCCTACAGCTACACTCACTTGTTAACCTGTTCGTGAAGCCTATCAATTCCAGTCTTAAGCCAAAAAGACTTTTTAACCATAAGAGTTGGAAACTATTTGCTTTGTACTGTTATATTTTGTTTTGTTGCCCTCACAACTACTTCTGAAATTAGGAAGCATAATGTGTTGTCTAATGGTAGACCCTGCTGCTATATGACATCACGAAAATTGTGACCAAGTCCCAGGTTGCTGATCTGACTTTCTGCCTCATTTACACACAATTGCAGGGTCTCGATTGTTTCTCTCACCATTGACAACACAACATACATATATTGTTTCTCACTCTTGATCTTTTTTCTTTCTTTATTATTATTGTTATTATCATTATTAATTTAATAGTTTATTTTCAATTTTGTAAATTTATTAGAAATATTATTTACTATGAATTATTATTATTATCACTATTACTATTACTATTATTATTATTATTATTATTATTATTATTAGTAGTAGTAGTAGTAGTAGTAGTAGTAGTAGTAGAACATTTTCGCTCCCCAGGCCCCAATGTGGGTCAGTGACCTGTGTCCGGGTGGGCTAATCCCCGTAAAAAAAGAAAAAAAAAGACGAACAACTCAAGCCTGATTCATCTCACGAGAAACTACGGGCCATTATTACGTGGAGATAAATAACTCACACATCATCTGTGAGAACAACCTACTTACCAGGACTCCCCCAAATTGTGCTCATCATCAGATCGAATAAGCAATACATTGTTGTTATTTTATTGCTTAAAGTACTTTTTTCGCTGATACTGAATAATGTTGAGTCTAAGGTCTTACACTATCAACAGTAAACTGTTTCTGAATAACTTGTTTTAGTAACTAATATTATTTTTCACTGAAGAATGATGTTACTAGTATTGTTTGTCACGACCTGCTATTTAGTATGAGATGTGACAATGGTGGCAGAGGTGAGATTTACTTACAATGACTCTCCACTTCTCCGCTAGGTTTCCATTTGCTTTCGCTGCAGGTCATCTTAATGCAGCCAGCCAGATACACCACTCCTTGAGGGTAAATCGTGTTCCTGAACTCACAACCTGAAACGATCAAGCAAATATTACTCTTCAAAAATATTCAGTTGACACACACATATATATATATATATATATATATATATATATATATATATATATATATATATATATATATATATATATATATATATATATATATATATATATATATATATATATATATATATATATATGTGTGTGTGTGTGTGTGTGCTGTATGTGTATATTCCCCAGACTGGAAGCATTTGTTTATATAAGATTGACGAGGGGCAGTGACTGAATAGATGGTGAGTCAAGGCAACTTGAATGTCTTGCTTTCATATGAAACAAAACTTGATTTGATTTTGCCGCTTACAGCGGCTACTTTATTGTGCACCCCACACTCATCCTGTGAGCGGTAACGCAAAAGGATTACAGAGTAGAATACGGGTCATAATAATTAACCCCCGTTGTCAGGATATTATGGCACTGATTGTTACACAGTATTTCAATTACATTATTTGTTTAGTTCTATACATAAAGGGGAACTTATTCACAAATGCGTGAGTACAGGCGTGTGAGGCAGTATGTCTGGCCTCACACTTTGTTATTCACATTTACGTGAGAAGTATTCAAGCACATTGTGTATTTGGTTCTGTTCATGAGAACTGATATAGTTACTAAGTGCAAAAAGTGGATACAATCTTAATATATCGGCTATCTTGCCATTAGAGATGAAGTGTTGTGCCATTTCCTAACCTAACCTAACCTAACCTAACCTAACCTATCCAAACCTAACCTAATACCAGCTTAAGTTTAGTGAATGATTTAGAAAAAAAAGTTAAATGAAAAAAAAATAAGTAAAAACGGTAGACAATGTGGATAGGAACAGTAGTTGGAATGGAGACAATAGAGGTGTGTCAGGGACGAGTGGTGGCAGCGAGTAGAATAATGTATCGAAATGAATCACAGACAGACTGAGGGAGAGAAAGGTCGTGCGATCGTGCTCCCGCTAGAGACCAAGGAAAATGGCCGCTTTGGATCGTTGTGCCGTGGGGGAAGAGGAGGGGAGTGTGGGGAAGGACGACCTCCTTGCCACGCTGTTAAGGCAGCTGGGGCAGTTGAGGAGTGAGGTTGACACTCTAAAGGGGGAAAATGAAGCCCTCAGGACGGAACTCCTTCAGGTAGGTGTCCTGCCTAGCAGGACACCTGCGAAGGAGGAGCAGGCGTGGAGAGTGGTTGTCTCCAAGGGGACTAGGGTCAGGCTTAGGAAAGCGGACCAGGGTGTGGAGTGCAGTAACCCTTACCAGGTGCTGCAGGAAGCTGGAGAGGAAGAGAAGAGGCAGGACGGTATGGAACAAGGAGAGGAAAGGGCAGTTGTACAAACCCTGCCCACAGGTAAGGTCGTGGTAGTTGGTGACAGCCAGGTGAGGTTTATGGATAGGGCTTTTTGTGCGAGAGATAGGAAACGTAGGACTAGGGTATGTTTTCCTGGGGCTGGGATAGGGCATGTAGCCGAGAGGTTAGACAGAGTTTTGTCAGGGGAGGGTACCAATCCAGTAGTGTGTCTTAGTGTGGGAGGAAACGACATAGGTAAGGTTAGGAGTGAGGAACTTTTCAAGAGGTATAGGGAGGCGCTGGGGAAGATTAGAGATAGGGGAGGGATCCCGATAGTATGTGGTGTCTTGCCTAGAAGAGGGGTTGGTCGTGAATGGCTGTCCAGGGCAATTGCTATTAATTGCCGACTGGAAAAACATTGTGCAAACAATGGTTGGGCATTCATTGATGACTGGCAACGATTTTATGGCAACGACTACCTGTACTGTCGCGACGGAGTACACTTGTCTCGTGAGGGGGTAAAGACGTTGTCTGCATCCCTGGAGCGTGAAATTGTCACTCCGAAGGGGGGGTTTCGCCAGTAGAGAGGGGTCGGGGAAAATGGGAGTCAAAAAACAAGCAGGTCCTGGGAAGTAGTGAAACAGAAGTAGATAATGCTGAAAATATAGTTAGTCATAATAACAAACATCAAAGTAATAAATGTAAAACAGATAGAAACGGAAGAAATATATTGAGTGTTTATTATACTAATAGTAGAAGCCTGTGTAACAAAATGGACCAGCTCAGGGCCATTGTTAGTAAAGAGAACATAGATATAATTGCAATAACGGAAACATGGATAAATTCAAACAGCAAGCATTTTTTAGCAGAATTTCATATTCCAGGATATAACCTATTTAAATTTGACAGAGTAGGAAGGAGAGGTGGCGGTGTAGCAGTGTATATCAGGGTGTCATTAAAAAGCTGCAATAAATCAAACATTAAAACAAATAGCGACAATGAAAGTATTTGGGTAGAGATTGGTGAGGGCAGTGAATCCGTAGTCATTGGTGTTATATATAGACCACCTAATTTGAGTAGGAACGATGGTAAATTGCTATGGGAGGAAATAAAGAAGGCATCTAATAGAAACAATGTATGTATTCTAGGCGATTTCAACTTTTCAGGCATAGATTGGAAAAATCAACTTAGCGATAATGAATCTGAAGATTTTCTAGAAGTAGTACAAGATAGTTTTTTATATCAATTCATAAACTCGCCCACTAGAGGAAATAATATCCTCGATTTAGTTCTCAGTAATAATGAAAATCTAGTAAAAGATGTTGGGATTGGAGACGAACTAGGAAACAGTGATCATAAAGCCATATATTTTAACATAATATGGGATGGCAGGAAGAAGGAAAATTCGGCCTTGATCCCGGATTTTAGGAAGGCTAATTACGGTAGCTTAAGGAGAGACCTAAGGGATGACCCTATGGTCAAAAGATTAATCCCCCCCACACCTCCGGAAACTGTCAACTTAGGACGGGATAACCCTGAATTTAATTTAGCAGCTACTTATGAACAATTTATTGCGACAATCAATAATGCCCAAAATAAACACATCCCTAAAAGAAAATTCAGATCGATACGGAACCAACCAAAATGGATGAATAATAGACTCTTAGATCTTCTAGGGAAAAAGAAAGGAGTATATAGAAAAGTTAAGAAAGGCGAAAATCACTTACTTGGTTACTATCAGAACCTAACAAGACAGGTAAAAACAAAAATTAGGAAAGCAAAGAGAAATTATGAAATCAAGGTAGCAAACGAATCGAAAAATAACCCCAAAGCTTTTTATCAACTGTATAAATCAAAGGTTAGATACACAGAACTCTTTAAAACTATTACGACAGGAGAAATGACTGGATGATGAGCGAGAAATGTGTAGTACGTTAAATAGTCATTTTTGCCCGTATTCACAAAATGAAAAAACCTAAAGTACAGTTTCCAGTAGTTCATAAGGTATATAACGACATATAGAAAAATATGTTGATGAATATCAATATTACTAGTAACGATGTGCTTAAAGTAATTAACAAAACTGAAGCCTCATAAATCGCCTGGTCCAGAAGAGGTATATGCTAGAATATTAAAAAGAATGTAGAGATGAGTTGAGTAATCCATTAGCAGTTATCAATAAGTCATTAGAATCGGGCCTAGTGCCAGAAGCTTGAACTTGCAAATGTAAAGTCTGATTTTCAGTGGCGGCGGATAAATCAATAGCATCAAATTACCGTCCCATTAGTCTCACGTCAATCATAGGCAAAGTTGCTAGAGCTGGATTATTGCTACAAAAATCAGAAGCCACCTTGAAACATTCAACTTAATTCATTCTTCTCAGCACGTGGTTCACCCAGGGACGTTCTTGTCTCACAAATTTGCTTTAGCTTTTCAGAAGTATATGAAGCGGTAGATAATGATAAGTCATATGATATAATTTATTTAGATTTCAGTAAAGCATTCGATAGAGTCCCTGCGAGAGATTGATAAGGAAGGTAGAAGCACATGGAATAGGTGGATCAGTATTAAAATGGATTAGGGTCAAAGAAGACCGTAGGAAAACAAAGAGTCAGCATAAATGGATTAAAGTCAGATTAAAGTGGGTCAAAAGCGTGGAGTCTCTCAGGGATCTGTATTAGGCCCTCTGCTGTTTGTTATATTCATTAATGATCTTTACTTTAGGTACAATCTAGTAGGATTAGTAAATTTGCAGATGATACCAAAATGGGGAGAGTGATAAATCTAGACAGTGACTTTGAACACCTTCAAAGAGATCTAGATACTCCACATGAGTGGTCAGACTGGCAAATGAATTTCAATACTGATAAAATGCAAGGTACTACAGATAGGGAAGGCGAATACAAACGTTAAGTATAAAACTAGGTAACACGGAAATAGAAAACTCCAGTTTGTGAAAAAGATCTAGGTGTATTTGTTAGCAACGACTTGAAACCTAGAAAACAATGTATTAGCGTTCTCGCAACAAGGCAAACAGGATTCGGGTTCATATCTAGGTCTGTGGAGTAACAGAACTGTTGACGTTATCTTGAACTTACCTAGCATTAGTGAGGGCTAACACATGGATTATGCGGTTCAAGTTCTCTGGTGTCCTTATTATAGAATGGACATAGATTCTTTGGAGAGAGTACAAAGAAGAATGACAAAAATGATCTCATAATATTAGAAACCTTCCATATGAAGAGAAAGAATTGAAAAGCTTAGGCTTACATTCATTAGAGAGGCAAGGAGTTAGGGAGACATAGAGGTGTACAAGGGTAAGGGGATTAACAAGGTAAAATGGAAGATGTTCTGAAGCTCAGTAATAACGAAATAACTAGGAACAAATGGCTTTAAATTTATTAAATTCCGATTCAGAAAGGATATAGGCAAGCACTGTTTGGAAATAGAGTTGTGGGATATGTGGAATAGGCTACTGGAGTGCTATAGTAGGATCACCGGGGGACGCCAGGAGCCTAAGACGAAGTTGGATAGGCACATGGAAGTGCTGGGATGGGTGTGAAAGGGATCTGCCCTGTAAGGGCTAAATGGCTCCCTGCAGTATCCCACTTTTCATGTTCTTATGTTTCATGTTCTTATGTTCTCATGTATAGACTGAAGAATGATCCAGAGCTTAGCTAGAGTTATATAGTTGAGTAGGTATTACTGTCCAGGTGTGGAGGGTGAACTCTGGATGGAAGAAGAAAATACATATGTTGAATGCAAGAGAAAGGTTGTACTTGAGATTGAGAAGAGTAAATGGGATGTGTGTTAGAAAGAATTAAAAAAGAACAAAACATAAAGAAAGATGTGTCAATGAAAGGGGCGTTGTAGACGAGAGTTGACCAAAGTTGTTTTCTAAGTGATGTGTCTTTTAAGAGAATGGGAAATGGAAAATTGGTAAAGGATTGTATATTAAAACGTGGATGTTAGGGCTTCCAGGAAACAGCAGTGTACAGAAATAACCGGGGTCTTCATGTGAATGAAGCAACAGCGTGGAAAAAAATTGTTGCTTCATTTGGTGAAAGAATGAGTGAAACGAAGGGAGAGTTCTTGTAACTCTTGACCCTGTTCACCTAACATCATTGTGAAGAAAGGATTATATATATATATATATATATATATATATATATATATATATATATATATATATATATATATATATATATATATATATATATTATATATATATATATATATATATATATATATATATATATATATATATATTGTCACACACAGGAAGCTGAAATGCGTTTAGTGTGGCAGCTCCCTCTCGCTTTGAGCTGCCGCCGCTGGCTAGCCCTCGTGGCGAACAGGGAAGCAACTTGCATAAGTCTTCCCTGCCAGTACACAGCCTCCTCACCATCAAGACTCCTGCTGTGCCTCCTCGTGGCAACACACGGTAACTGGGTGCCTAGTGGGTCTAGGCTAGACCAGCAGGGGATCTCGGAGTAGCAGTGGGCCCCAGAGGGATGACGCAAGGGCACACCGCCATGTGGACACGTTCTGGCGCCTACCAGCCATTGCCCCGCTACCTTGCAGATTAACCTTGGTAGGAATAAGGCTCTGGGGGTAAACCCTGAATGAAAAATCTGCTGTGGAGCCCTGCAACAGGCAGACATGCTTACAGAGCTCCAACATGACCCTAACGGCGGTATAGGTGTAAGAGGTGACCAACATGGGAACCCATCGACTACACCGGCGGACGAAGGCAATGCCTGATGGACAGGCTATTAAGGCGAAACCCAAAAAACTGGGCTATCGGCAGTCCATTACAACTCTCACTTTCCCCAGTCGTTGCAAGACATGCGCCACTGGATCAGGTAAAGGGAGAGCCAAGATGTGTGGTTGCAGCCTGCGCTCCTGCTTCACCACACAAATCAACTCATGCACAGCCATCATCCAGTTCATCATACTTCTCACCGTCATCAAAACCCCTATACCACCAGTGGCGATGGGGACAGGTAGAGATGACTGCCTGGAGTCTCTAGTCACAACTCTGCACATGGGCAGCACAAATAAAATGGTTGTTAATGCACTGGGATCTAGGCAGCAGTGCAATCCGGATCTGTCTGTGCAACTGAGCAGCCCTTTCGAGGAACCACTCTGCTCACCCCACATGGGGAGGGGGATGGAAAAGGTGCCCTAAACATAGCCTGCCTAAAAACCCAACCTGAATGGGCAACCGCACCCAGTAAGGTCATCCTTATACGGTCGAAAACACGGTCAAAATCACAGATCCAAACAAAAACAAACCATGCAACCTCTTATGGTCGCTGCATGGAATGTCAGGACTCTTCTGGATACTGGCACAAATGAGCATCCTAAAAGAAGAACAGCCCTTATGGCAAAACAGCTGGCAAGATAAAACATCGATATAGCAGCCATTAGTGAGTTCCGGCTCCCAGATGAGGACCAGCTCACAGAATGGGGCTCTGGCTACACCTTCTTCTGGTAGGGTAAGCCTGCTGCAGAGAGAAACCGCATTTATGGAGTTGGCTTGCCATCCGCCAACGCATCCTACACAGGCTAACTGAAATGCCTATTGGGATCAACGAGCGCCTCATGATGCTTCGAGGCCAACTGAATCACTCTCGTAATGCCTTTTTCATCAGTGCATACGCCCAACACTGGATGGAGAGGATGACATCAAGGAGTCCTCTTATGTCGACCTTGACAGAGTGCTAACCTCTATCCCCAGAGAAGACAAGGTTGTGCTCCTTGGTGACTTCAATGCCAGAGTTGGCAGAGATGCTGACATTAAGCAGGGAACCACAGGGAGAAATGGACTCGGCAAGTGTAATGCCAACGGCTTTCTCTTCCTCAGCAAGTGTGCTGCACACAACCTCACAATCACCAATACCTTGTTTCGGCAGGCAGACAAGTTCAAGGGTTCGTGGCAACACCCACGATCCAAACACTGGCATCTCATTGACTACATCATTGTCAGTGAAAGAGATCGCCGAGATGTTCTTATCGCCCGTGCCATGCGTGACTCAGACCACTGTGACACTGATCATCGACTTGTCAGAGCCAAGCTCTCACTTCACATCACCCCAAAATGGCGAAGGAAGCAAGCCTCCAGAAGAGGTTGTAATACTAAGCGTCTGGAGGATCCAGCGGTAGCACATGCTTTTAGAGAGTAGCTCGAGCATGGGTTTATAAACAACCCAACAGCAAACAACGCGAATCCCAGTGCAGAATGGGATACTCTAAACACTGTTATGACAAAAACCTGCAGAGACCCTCGGCCAGATCAAAAGAATACACCAGGACTGGTTTGATGAAAATAACCTGGCAATCAAAGTGGTCGTCTATTAAAAACGTGCTGTTTTTACTGACTGGCAGAACAACCCTCAGTCTCGGACCAAAGCTGATACCTAAACAGACTCATTCCAAAAAGGGGCGGAAAACTTCCTCCCAGAATTTCAATGTGGCTTTAGACTATCATGTGGCACCGCTGACATGATCTTTGCTGCCCGCCAGATACAGGAAAAGTGCAGAGAACAGCGTCGTGACCTGTACATGGCTTTCATCGACCTAACCAAGTCCTTCGACTCGGTCAACAGGGAAGCCCTCTGGTGGACGCTCAGCCGTTTCGGCTGCCCACCAAAAATTCATCGCCATTGTGAGGCAACTTCATGATGGCATGAACGGCAGTGTCCTGCACAACGGCACCCAGTCTGAGTTCTTCCCCATCCAAACAGGGGTTAAAGAAGGGTGTGTACTGGCACCAACTCTCTTTTCCATCCTCTTGGCTTTCTTCCTTACTCGTGCCAGTGCCAATTTAGCCGACGGGGTGGACATCGAGTACCGGGTGAAGGAGGTCTTTTCAACATAAGACGACTCCAGACAAGAACAAAGGTGTCAGCAGCTTCCATTAATAATAATAATAATAATAATAATAATAATAATATTAATAATAATAATTAACGGTTTATTGAAAGAGCATGGCAGCCGGAAGGCTGAAAATATACAGTTACATAACTGGGGAATGGGTCTCTTGATTTACAAATAATATACTAGTAACATAAGTGATACAAATATGATATATAATAACTAGGTGGGGAGAAGCTCAAACTACAGGGCATTTCAACATAGTAACAGAGCAAAAAGTAAGATTGACTGGGAGTGAATACACTGGTTGATTACAAGTTATTGATAATTTTTACAATGGTTGGGACTGGGCTTCAGTATGCTCACACTGAACAAGACCTACAGGAGATCCTAAACACCTGCGCAGATGCATATGCGCACTTCAGCCTTGAGGTGAATGTACGTAAGACTCAGATTCTCTTTCAACCAGCCCCAGGTTCAGAAAAACCTCCACCATCCATCCAGCTTAACGGTACTACCCTCTCGAATGTTACCCATTTGCGGTATCTCGGCTCCCACCTGTCCACCACCGCAGTAATGGATGAGGAGATTCAGCAACGGATCAGGTGTGCATCTCAAGCCATTGGCGGACTACGAAACCGTTTCTTCAGCTGTAGGGAGCTTAAATTATCCACAAAGCTGCATGTACATCGAGCAGTGGTCCTCTCCTCCATGTTCTATGGCAATGAGACATGGGGCAGATACAGGAGACACCTCAAGGCACTTGAAATCTTTCACCAACGTAGTCTACGTTCCATCCTCCGAGTTTGGTGGGAAGACAAGAGAACAAATACCAGTATTCTTGCTGACACCAACTGTAGGAGCATCGAGGCTACCATTATCCATGAACAACTATGCTGGACTGACCATAATACCCGCATGGATGACAGTATTCTGCCAAAGCAGCTACTTTACAGCCACCTAACTAATAGTAAACGTAACGCCGGCAGGTAATTGAAAAGGTATAAGGATAGTCTTAAGACATACCCGAAAAGTGCCAAATCGACCCCCTCACCTGGGAGTCGTTTACTCCACATCGTAACGCTTGGAGGAGCACCACACGAGAAGGTGTCAATACTTTCGAGTTAGCCCGACTGCAAACCAAGGCAGACAAGCGTCAACGCCGGGAAGACGCTGCCACCGCCCCTCCCGCACTAGATGTAGCCCTCCACATGTGCAACGAATGTGGACGACCCTATGGGTCTCGTATCGGCCTCTTTAGTCAACTCAAAACTCACCAACCTAGGTTGACATCCCTAATAACTCATATCATTGTATCATAGCTGGATGATCGTCATACTCGATTCCGAGTGACAGCAAAGTAGTAGTAGTTCTCTTGGTCGATAATGTACCCCAAGTGGGGCTTTGAGGCTCTCAACTGTCTGTACCAACACACTCAGGTGTAAGGTGTACAGGCGGTTGCCACAACAGCTTGTGCTTAAAGCGTGTATCTGCCACACCAAGATGAGGGGAGGTGGGCGGGTTCTTTGTGAAACTCCAGAATCAAAGATGGCTCGCTCACTTTTACAGCCCTTATCCACACTGTTTACCACAGCAGCTGGGACATCAGGGGATGGCAAGCGAGACACGAAGCTAATGTCCATAGGGACATTGGTGGGAAGGTGTATAGCAAGTAAATTAATCAGCCCCTTCCCCCCAGGTTAACACTTATTCTAAGCAAGTTCATTTTCGTTTTTGTAATGATTATTTTTGTTTATTATAATATAGGTTGTTTACCAACACTGCCAATTTTTGACGAAATATATTGAGTATCAAATGTGTTAAAGTATCACTTTTATTTTCAAATAATAATTACCTTTAAATAATCTCATTATCTTTGTCGGTGAATTTGAACATATAAATATATTAATGAAAAGAGAATAGGCAGGAATGTATGGTGACTTCTGAAGTATTACTTCAGCAGCCTACTGTACATCAGCGACTAGCGCTGTAGGTATTAATACTGGCCCATAAATAAACAGAAACAAAAATATTCTCCGGCATATAACCTACAGCCATAAAACACTAATAATAATACAAACTATAAACTAACAACCTGAAAAGAATCCAAAATACAAATAACGTAGTGCAGAAAACTACTTACAGCCAAATGCGTCCTTTCCATGGAAAAATACTGGCGTCGGGTATCCGTTGAGGCACGTTATCTGCATACACTTGGAGACCAGGTTAAGCACTACAGTTCCGTGAGACAGTCTTTGCCCATTGTAAATGCAGTGTTTGTTGCCTATGTATCAAGGAGACAAAGCAATATTATAACATTAACTGGTTAGACGATCAAATTGTTTCTAAATAAAAAAATCAGTACTAACACATTAACAAATTCACCTTTTAAGTTATCAGAGTAGTCAAGAAAATTGGAAAAAAACACAGTGAAGAGTTGATTTCTTTGTCATACATGTAAATATTGCATAAAGAAATCAGTACAAGTTAGAGTAACCTAAAAATTGTGCAATAAAAATTTCCTAAAATGAATGATAGGTGGATCGGGAACACTCGTCGTCAATTGTTGATTAATTATTAGAGATTTTTTTCTTCTGAGATCTCTGCACATGGTGGCCACTGTGACCCTCTTCTTATATATTTCCTCTGGGTTAACAATCATGTTCATTTATACCAGGAAAAGATTACAAAGGTGAAGGAAAGATGATTTTATATTTGAGACTATGGAAGTGGGTTTACCGTGTACAGCGTCCCTCTTGATCACCGTACATGACTTGTTCTTATTTCCTTTCACTGGATAAAACTAATTTATTCAATTAATATATAAATATTTACCGAGGATAACAAAAGGCCAGATTTCACCTTCCTGTTTCTATCTGAAATATAACAACATTTTCTTGTGTCATAAACTAGAGTTTGACATTTAACGCACCGTAGTAAGCTCACATTTCAAATTGGGTTCATTCACTAGTTATCGCTCACAAAGAATAATAGTAATTTTAACTGGTTGAAAAGTAAATGTCTGGTCACTGCTAACTATTTTCAGCTTGAAGACGGAGTTTCCCTCACTTCTTAAAGGAAGGTAATTTTAATAAATCTTGAAAGAGATGAGCGAGAATGACGAGTTAACGGTGATGGGTAAACAGAAGAAATGCACTCTGCCACGTTCGTTGAGTAATACGGTATATATAAATTGTAATAAAAGTTCAAAATCCTGCTATAATAGTCGAGATAAGTTTATTTCTCTAGAACCAGGGACACCATTTGCAATGACGTCACTAATTTCAAACTTATCGCTGCAGTCGAGGTATAATAGAGAGGGTGGCCTCTTCAGACACCAAATGCCACGTTCAGGTAAGTTTTAAGGGTGTTTATTATGGTCTAAGTCATGGACATTTCGTAAGTGAAGAAATGTGCCGTAAAGAGCAGCTCAAACATAGGTTGGATGGATATATGAGCGATAGGGGTTGGGTGTAAATGGGACTACCAGTATGGGCCAATAGACCCGCTGCAGTTTCCTCAATTCTTATGGTCTCTTGGACATAAAAAAACTTCCACGGTCACATCAGCTCAGCTGTTATGTACTCTCACCTGGTAGATTTTCTCTTTTTTTTCCAATGCATTTACAGAGTATATCAGTACTAGATGGAGATATGAGTCAATTTAGAAGTGATGACATTGTCTGGACTTTGTTTTGATAATGCCTGGTGCTAGGTGAACATGACAACATGGTGCTGTTATTGTTTTGATGACTCACTAATGAACCACTGGGATATATCATCATTAATATTAATTAAGGGATAAAACTTTACTATAACTACCATAAGTATTTGGATGTTTATATTCGAGACAGACTTTATTGGGTAAATTTTAAGTTTTGGTCATCCCAGTACTTAGACATGCAGACTATGTTTTTTCTGGTGGTTAGCGATGTGTTATGAACGATTAAGATCTTCATTTCTATCGTAAATCACTTGTTTTGAGTTACTACCGCCCCCCCCCCCCTTACCGATGTATGTTAAGCTGACCTTATAACTCATCACACCCTAACCTAACCTAACCTAACCTATGATCTGTGTTTTCTTATGCAATCGAAAAATGTTTTGTGGCAGAAATCCTGTAGAGATAATGTGTCATATATTTTTTAATACTTAATCCCATAGTTAGAATCTTAAAGTTTCCCAGATGACCAAAACCAAAATAATATCAATATTGTTTGGAATGTTCATACTATGAATTTGTTGTATGGGCAGCTAATATATAAAGAATTAGTTTACGTGCTTAGTAATATTTATATATTCAAAATAGTATTACTGTGATGCACAATAAAGCACAATTAATTATCTAATAATATATATTTACTGAGCCGATCAGCCGAGAAGGTTGGACAACTAAAGCTGGCTGCCTCAAGGTGGGAAGCTCACCCCCCAACCAGTGACGTCACAACCAATCACAGAGCTTTTCGCAGTCACGTGGCCTTTTAGCAACTTTAACCCTTATTTTTTACACTTTTTGGCCCAATCTATTTACTAATATCATTGCCATAGTAAATTTAAGCGTTTTCCTAATCCATTGAACTGCCATCTTTCTTACGAAAAATTCCGACCGTTAACGTGTCCATTTTTGTATCAAATATTCTAAGCAGCAATGTGTGCACTGTACTTAGTACAGCATATATATATATATATATATATATATATATATATATATATATATATATATATATATATATATATATATATATATATTTATTTATTTATTTATATATACGCTATCATAAGACTGATAGCAGCGGAACTGCACTGGGATTTACGTTCCAGGGTAGCGGCCATACCCATTAAATCTTCATTGATTATTATTAACATTAATAATATATGGCCCCAAATACTTTTATCATTTCAGTCTGTCTCCCGACCTTAAATGTTTCCCATCCCTGATTTAAACGATTAGAAATTATTTAGTGACGCCTTGTAGTGAACGAAAAGGCCAGCTTTACGACTATAATACGAACGATAAAGAAATACTGTATGGCAACTCCCTTGAACAGTAGTAGGGAGATAAAAGCTGGCGGGCTAGTTGCACAAGTTAACACCGAGAGTTCTACCTCTCATATTTTTTAGTTGTTGTTGGCTTAGTATAACAGTAACCTTGTTACACGTTTAAAGTCCTTAGTTGTTAAAGCGCAATAATAACATTATAATATCAACAATTGCGCAGGATGAGGAAAACATTTGCCACATGTGCGCGCTCAAAAGAAGGATCTACTGGTATCTACCCCAGCCTGACGCAAGTCTGCATGTGTCCTGTCTCTCAGTTGTTTGAAGTAGTCCTTTACGAGACGCAGGTTGCTGCTGTTGGTCATTACAAACGGGTTAAATACTAATAATTTAACACGAATTTAGAGGGATCAAGCAGAAAGTTTGGGGTACAGCTGCCGAGTGGAAACAAAGTGTTGGAGGCACCCCACCTGTCCACTTACTGTAATGTGGAAGGGGATACCTGACTTTACGATTGGGGAAGTGAAGGTGGTCGATCGCAATGCCAAACACATTGCCTCAGGTGACAGCTATTTCTTAATTACCATGTTTTTAGTGTTCTTGCAATTTTATTGGTGGTCACAAGTCTGGCACACTTTTAATTTGTGCCTATGACTCAGTTTACCTGAAGTAAAGTGCTGCGCTTTTCAAACAGGAATCAAACTCCACTCAAGGCTCTTCTCAACAACTGTCAGTGATAGTCGTCGCAAACAATCTTAACCAACAACGGGTGAAAAACAGTCACCTACGACCAGCTTAGGCAGTTAAATGTAAGTAATCACTATAAATATGTGTACGCTACATGAAACATTGAGAACAGGGCAATGAATGGTAAGACTCGGTAACACATGTCCAATGAAGGTCACCAGAACAACTCTTAGTTAATTAATTAAATTTATTTCACTTGCTTTATTTTGTGTCAGTTGCTTGCTGAAGTAGTTTAAGGTTACACACATAAGAAAAAATGTATGTATGTATGTACTGTCTGTATGTATGTACAGTATGTATGTATGTATGTATGTATGTATGTATGTATGTATGTATGTGTGTGTGTGTGTGTGTGTGTGTGTGTGTGTGTGTGTGTGTGTGTGTGTGTGGACAATCACCAGTTCAATTTTAAGATAACTATCATATTTATTTTTTTGACTTATTGCTACAACATAATGGAAATGAATTTGTATACAATAACATATACTCAGTTTCATTAAAGACGCCGTTTAAGCTCATACAATAGGCAAAACTATAATTAACATAGTTAAGGTAAGGTTTGGTATACGAATTAGTTTCTATTACGCTGTAGTTGTCAAAACAAAGTTATTTTTATTTGTCAAAAACTTAAGTTGCTTTTTAAACCTTAATCGACGGTATTCCCGATTTAGCACAACAAACACACACACAGACACACACACACACACACACACACACACACACACACACACACACACATAAGAACATAAGAATGGAGCGGGCCTATTGACCCATACTGGGCAGTCCCATTTACACCCAACCCCTATAGCTCATATATCCACCCACTCTATGCTTGAAGCTACCCATCGTATTCGAGTCAATAATGATGTTTGGTAACTCTTTCCTTTCATCCACAACTCTATTCCCAATCAGTGTTTGCCTATCTCTCGCCTAAATCTAAATTTGTCTAATTTAAAACCATTGTTATGAGTTCGCTCCTGGTTGGATAGTTTGAGTGCCTTTGCTATGTCCCCTTTGCTTAGCCCTGACCTCCACTTATACACCTCTATCAGGTCGCCCCTGACTATGTCTCTTGAGGGAGTGCAAATTCAGATGCTTTAACCTGTCTCTGTACTCAAGGTTCCTAATGCCCGGGATTAGTCTTGTCATTCTCCTCTGAATTCTTTCTACTGATTCTATATCCATTCTGTAATACGGTGACCAGAAATGAACTGCGTAATCCAAGTGAGGTCTCACAAGCGCAAGATAAAGTTTCAGGATGACCTCGCTAGTCTTGTAACTAACACTCCTTTGTATGAACCCAAGTACTTTATTAGCCTTGTTTCGAGCAAATACACATTGTTTACTTGGCTTAAGATTCCTACTTATCATTACTCCTAAATCTTTCTCACATTCGGATTTCTCTATAACATCGTTGTTCATCTAATATCTGGTTTCTCTGTTTACATCTCCTAGACTGAGTACTTTACATTCGTCCACATTGAATTTCATCTGCCATTTTTCAGACCATTCGGAAATGTTGCTGTCTACGCCGATATCTATGTCGTTTATGTATATAATAAAAAATAATGGTGCAAGTACTGAGCCTTGGGGAACTCCACTAGTGACGCTACTCCAATGGGATTTAGTGCCGTTAATGTTCACTTGCTGTTTTCTGTCCTGTAATCACGCCCTAATCCATTTTAGTATATCTCCTCCAATGCCGTGAGCCTCCACTTTTCTTATTAGTCTTTCGTCGAGGACTCTGTCGAAGGCTTTACTAAAGTCAGGATATACCACATCATAGTCGTGCCCCTCGTCCACTGATTCGAAAACAGCTGAAAAGAATGTCAATAGATTAGTTAGACACGAACGCCCGCTTGTGAAGCCATGCAGGGTATCATTGATCAACTTGTGCTTTTCCAGGTGATTTCGAATAGAGTTTGATTGGTCGGTAGTTAGAGGATAGTGATCTATCTCCCTTCTTGAAAATCTGTATTACATTCGCTATCCTCCAGGATTCTGGTACTACACCTGTTTTTAAGGACATGTTAAACAACTTTGCTAAGGGCATACTAAGCTTTTCCTTACATTTCTATAATATACTGGCAAATATCTCATCGGGACCAGGTGACTTATTAGGCTTTAACTTGTCTATTTGCTTACTAACGTCATTACTAGTCACTATTATCTCGCTTAATCCATTTCTTCACTATCTCTGTATATAGTCGGTGCCTCGGGTATCATGTTCAAATTTTCGGTTGTGATAACTGTTGAAAAATATTTATTGAGATTACTGCTCATTTCTCCGTCGTTATTAGTTAGCTCGCCGGTATCTGACTGTATTGGTCCAATCTTTTCTCGTGTTTTAGTTTGATACATTTGAAAGAATCCCTTTGGGTTTGACTTCGCCTCCCTTGCTACCTTCAGTTCATTATTCCTCTTTTCTTTTCTTGTCTCGGTCTTAACCCTACCGGTCAATACCTTATAATAATCTCGGAGGTAAACTTCACCACGATTTATTCTCCTACCTATAGCCTTCCTTTGTCCAAAAATATTCTTTAAATAATTGTTTATCCATTTAGGGTCATTTTTTTTATTTATTTATTTATTGGGCTCTCCCCTACATCCTTGTGTAAGGTGAAGCGCAGAAGCGTTTACAGCGCCCAACAGGGAGGCATGCTAAGTTCATGCTTGCCTTTATGTCTCATGAGTTGAGGACGTAGAAGCCTGAAGATTCAATGGTTTATGTCATCAAGTTATTGGAAACTCCAACAACTTGTTCCTGTATACGAATTCACATCTTTCGATTTACACCAGGTGCCTACTTTACTGCTAGGTGAACAGGGACTAATGGGGGCTAGGAAGTATGTCCAAACAACTTCCACCGGCCCGGGAATCGAACCCGTGACATCTCTCTTGCGAAGGCAAGAGTGGTACCACTCTACCACCAGCACCCCCAGGGTCATTATTGTTTGATATGAGTTTTCTGAATGGTATGTTCTGTCTTTGTGCATTAAGTAACTCATTATTTAAATTGTTGTGGAACTCGTCAACCTCAGATCTCGTTATCAGGTCATCCTCTACCGTCATATTTTGTGAGGATATCGTTGTCAGTTCTCCAGGTAAAGTGAGGTCGCCCTCTGTGGGTACATTGTGTGAGGTTACCTCACGTGAGGTCAGGTAATCCATCCCCAAACGTGATACCCCTTCTCTTAGCTGCCTTTTCAACCTATCAAAGTTTGCCTTTCTGAAATATGGGACTTTAATGGAATTTTCCTTGCGTCAGCCATTAAATTCTAATTGAAATCTTATTTCTTTGTGATTGCTGTTGGCAAGTTCGTTCCCTATCTCGACATTAAGAATGAGGTTTTCTCTGTTTGGCAGAACTAAATCGAGTATATTATTACCCCGGGTGGGTTCGGTTATATGTTGACTTAGGAAACAGTCCTGGACTATTTCAAGAAAATCCTCTGATTCTGAGTTACCCGTAAGGTCAGTCCAATCTATTTGGCTAAAGTTAAAGTTGCCTTCTATACAGACTTTGCTATGTATGGGAGCCCTGCGCATTTCATCCCAAATAAGTCGCTCATTAACTCTAGATTAGGGGTCTATATTTTACTCCTGCGATTATTTTTTCTCTACCATCGAGGAATTATATCAAATTGCTTCTATAGTAAGTTCAGATTTTATTTCCTTATTTATTTCACACTTCAGATTGCTACTACGCCTCCTTTCCTAATCTGCTTATCGGTATAGAATAATCTGTAACCTGCAATTTGGTATTCGACAGGTAACTCACATGAGTCTAGGTTTATCCATGTTTCAGTGAATGCTATTATATCGATTTTTTCTGTACATACCAACGCCCTGATTTCATCCATTTTGTTTCTCATACTCCTACTGTTTGTGTTGTAGACATTTAAGTTAGTCGTGTTCCGAGTCCTCTCTTTGTCGAGTTTAAGTTTTAACTCCCTGCCTAATTTAGTTTTGTCATCACTCCTAGCACTATTTCCCTATAACCTTTCACTTTGTTTACCCACTTCCACTGCAGTCTCCTCCACCTCCGTGCCCATATGTTCCCCTAGCAGTTTAAAGACTTTGACATCTTTTGAACTGCCCTCACGAGAAAGCCAGCCAGGGTTGCTACACCATCCCTAGCATAAAGGTCCCCTCTGCCGAAAAATTTGCCTCAGTTGTCAATGAATGGGACTGATACTGACTGGCAATATCTGTCAAGACTGCCGTTGACACCAACTGCCCTTGACAACCATTCATTGCCAACTCTCCTTCTAGGCAGGACACCACATATGATAGGGATCCCTCCCTTCAACCTAATACGTTCTATGCTGTCTTGAACTTATCAAGAAGCTCCTTACTCCTACACCGGCCAACATCATTGACTCCTTCACTGAGGCAGATAATGGGTTTGTTCCCATTACCAGACAAGATATTGTCCATCCTGTCAACTATATCCCTCACCCCAGCTCCTGGCAAACACACCCTCATCCTATTTTTATTTTTACCACAAAAAGCTCTGTCCAGTTACCTTACCTGGGAATCGCCAACAATTAAGGTTTTCGTACCTTCCCTCTCAGCCCTGTCCCTGACTATGTTAACGTCCAATTCGTCTATCGAAGGACTGAAAGAGTTTGTACACCTAATACCTGACCATTGTGGACTTGATCTCACCCTCCTCTGTATATATATATACCTTGTTATGTATTTCTCCTTAGTCTGTACTCACCCCTGAAGATGTGAATTACACGAAAGCGCTTGGGAACTTTGTGTTTTCTTCTTTCCGTGTGGTTATCAGCATATACCTGGATCACGCGCACCTATAGTGATTTACTTGCATATATATATATATATATATATTATATATATATATATATATATATATATATATATATATATATATATATATATATATATATATATATATATATATATATATATATATAGTGTGGGGATTAGTGGATGTCATCATTATGACCTGACCTCACGATATTTAAGTCTGTCCAAAATCCAGTTGCCTCTGAAGATGTCTTGAATAAAGACGAAAGCTAAGGTACTCGTTGTTTCCATTTTCCCGTGTGATTTTATCAAGATTTATCTTATCCACGTTTTCATTGTGGATTTACATGATATATATATATATATATATATATATATATATATATATATATATCACAAGGAGAGGGAGGAAGATTTTTTGTTTTATATTCATTGTTCATTATAATACCGTATCAAATTTATGTACTGTACTTCACCACGAGGAGATGTGGAGGCCAAATGGATACAGCCACTTCTGCGCTAAGGGTTGCTGGTTCGTGTCCCGGGAAACCCAAGTTCACCCAAATGGAAATGGTCACCTCACTTTACAGTTTGCAAAGTAAAATTATGTTGAGTGCAGTGCCGATCTAAATGAATCCTTGCATATCGAATGCATAAATTAAAATGTGTTGTATCCGCACTCCCCGAAAAGGTCGTCAGGTCTACAAGACGCAGTTTTACTCTTTTCACTTTTCAGGTTGATATTACAGTCAAGGACAAAAGTTCCGGGTCTTTTCCGTTTGGGGGTTAGCAGCTGATTTTAATGAAAATCGGTACACTAGTACATTTTTTTTACGCTGATTCCAAAAATAACTTTCAATTTTTTGTTGAAATAAAAACACTAAAGCTACAGCATATTTAAGTTGTTTTTATAAGCAGATACCTAACCTAACACAACCATTGTAAGTATCCGTCTGAAATGTATCTGTCTATGCAGATACTCAGTATCAAGGGCAAGGGAGGTTAGATAAGCTAAGCTGGTTTAAAGTACCATCCAAGGGAATGTGCTGTTTTAGGGTTTGTTGGAGGGTCCCTTCAGGTCCTTGTGTTGCTGAAGGGATTTTCCTCATCTTTTGAGATACCTTACT
>NW_024731965.1:670032-797532 GCF_018991925.1 Homarus americanus | reverse complement strand
AATCGGTTAAGTTGTCAAAATTTCATCTAAGAGCCACGATTCTATAAAGAAATAATCTTTGCAACTATCACTAGCGGCAACACCAAGCTAACACAATATCACATATGCTTGAGGTTTAGTTCTCGCTCTTAAACCAATATCATGAAAGCTACACCAAACAAATGCAATACAAAATATAAAGAGAACACCTTGATATAGTCGACGAAGATCTGAGGCGAAGTGGTCGAGCAACTGTTGAAATTGTCCGGAAAAAGGCCCTCTACCATGGCAAATCAGTTCCCTAAATCAGCACCAGGAAGCAACACCACGTAATAAAATAGCAATAATGAACATTTAATTAATTTGATGTGACTGATTAAAAAGTTGTGAAGATTTTGTCCAAAACAGAGTGACCAAGAGGAAATTTAATTAAGGCAAAGAGATACTTGTCCCTCTGATGGTAATTCCCCAGATGGCAATATATCATAAACGATCTAGAGACTGGGATCAGCATTGACATAAGCAAGTTTGCGGGTGACACCAAAATAAGGCGGCATATTAATTCAGGGTAAGATGCAAATGCACTACAGGAGGATTTAAATAAACTGCAGGAGTGGTCAGAAAATGGCAAATGAAAGTCAACACCAGCAAGTGTAGCGTACTTAATATTGGAAGAACAAATACTGTCAATGTATACAGCCTTAACAACATCAACCTAGAGAGGTCGACTTGTGAAAGAGACTGAGGGGTACTCGTAAGCCCGGACCTATGGCCTAGAAAACAGTGCGTTAATGTTCGAAATAAGGCAAACAGAGTATTGGGTTTTATATCTAGAAGTGTAAGTAATAAGAGTGCGGAGGTCTTATTGCAACTATATCTTGGAGTCGGTGCAGCGAAAAATAACGAAAATGATTCCGGGACTTAGAAACATTCCCTATCAAGATAGATTAATGAAACTTAACTTGCATTTCCTTGAAAGACGAGGAGTGCGGGGAGATATGATAGAAGTATTTAAGTGGGTGAAAGGAATCAATAAAGGAGATTTAGATAAAGTTCTTATAATATCCGAGCAGGATAGGACTCGTAGCAACGGATTTAAGTTGGATAAGTTTAGGTTTAGGAGGGAGAGAGGAAGGAACTGGTTCATAAATAGGGTATTGGACGAGTGGAACAAGCTTAGCAACTTTGTAGTAAGTGCTGGGACGCTGGAAAGTTTTAAAAGAAGGCTAGATGGATTCATGGATGATAGAGAGTGGTAGTAACTCGACAGGAGCTGCCATGCACAGGCCAACCGGCCTATTGCAGACCCCTTATTTTCTTATGTTTTTTATGTTATTATATATCTGTAACCACAGTAACGAGCTTACCCCAGTAATCAGCTCATTAAGAGAAGATAATAAAGGTGTTACACATCCTTAATGACGGGAGCACGACTCGGGTCGATAACGGATTGGTGCCCCCACTTCTATACTGCTACTGTCTGTTACTAAAGCTCTGCCTCACACAGCTACAATGCAACCGCATTATATTAATTCATTATTGATTCAAGAGCTGGATGATTCAAACATCAAATCGAAGCATACTGATGCCTAGCTATATCAAATTTCCAACCATATTCAGAGATGGGAGACATGGTTGACTTTCTCCAGCATTTCTCCAAACCGTTGCAATGTAAAGTAATGTTCTCGACGAATATATAATGTTAGTGAATCGGTAGTAGGAGGAAGACTCGAGCCTTCAGCAGCACGGTTTGAGTACAGGAACCAACGAAGCTCGTTCACTTTGGAATATGCTTTGGATCTATATAGTAGGCAGACAAACGGTTACAACTGGACACTTACATCAGGAGAAAGGTCATTTGATCCTAAATATCCAAGTGCTTTCAGTGTCGCATCATTACAAGCCATGAACACTTTGAAGCATCAGTCCTTGGTTCTCCCAGCAAATATACCAAACATGTCAGATGGGATAACTAATCTTACTAATGCACGTTGTTGTCCTAATTTGTTGTAAATAGGTTGGACTACAGTGTTTCTCTTCGGGTTTCTCTTCCCTGTACGGAAAATCGTAGCAACTGATAAGCTTGGGTACATTTGAGTCATCAGAAGGGAGACATCAATGTCTGGAGAATCAAGAACAACATGTGGATGGACTGTTGCTGTGATCTAGACTCTTGGCAGCCAAATACTCTGTAACTTCGCTTAAGTCTTGATATTGGAGAGGAAGTCTTTCAGTGATATTTTCTGAATTAACGTACTATCTCTGACTTAATATGTTGATTTCCCCTGTGTCCTCTTTCTTCTCATTTTTCTTTGAGGGAAGTGTTGAGATATCTATGGAATACCAATCGAACTTCGTAGTAACTTCCTGCCATATTGCTGACTTTGTCAAGAAATGAGTGTGCAAAATTACTGCATCTCTTCATTTAATCAGTTTTGGTAATTGAGTTAACGAGAGCCATGCCACCAATAATTATACTCAACATCTTGGATTTGTGGTTTCATCTACAGCTAGGAAAATCATGTTCTCAGGTTCTGCATCTGGGATATGTGATCTGCGATTCTACACCCACCACTTGGTTGTCAGTGACGTCGGTCATAAGCAGTTCACTGGTTAAACTCTCAACTTTCTTTTACCATGACCTCCGAAATTGCATGTCACGTCTTGTTAGCTATATAATACAGGGTGTCCATAAATGATTACCCTAAAACAGTATGCTCTCATGTTTTAATCAGGGTAATCATTTATGGACACCCTGTATTTCCGTCTTCTGATTGTCAGAGGCATCATTTGTAGCAGGTTCTTAGGATAGATCTGGTGCAGTCTTCTGTTCGGTGATAACAAGTACCTCAAAGTGCTGGAGGATTTTAGCCTTATCATAAGCCAGCAGGAGTGAACTATTTGATGAAAACAGTGAGAGCGGAACTATCCCAAATTCCTAAGTTCCAATCCACTCCTTCAGATTGAGCTTTGGCCGGATTCTTGAGATAACAATAAACCATTGCAACAGACCACGCTCTTCATTGATTTTGATTTACTTTTCCCTTGCCCGGACTTCTATGGTGGCATTTGCGCTCTTAAATGTCCCAAGCTCCCCTTTCTTCATTTTGTCTCACACAGAAAGTTGTCCCTGTGTTAGGCGTACCATGACTAGTTCCTCAAACATTTGTAGTCCATAACTTCCTGGGTTTGGAGGTTGTAAATCTCGTCCTCGTCCTCATTCACCAGGAAATGGCTTTCATGTTCACCAATATACTAGTAAGTTTGGCAGCATTATTTATCATTCTGGAGAGCTTTCCTCCTGTTATATCAGGAGGTGCAACTAGTAAGATCTTAAAGAGTGCCTTTTCATTTTGGATTATTCCTGCAATTTCTCCGACTACCTTTAGTGTGTGGTTTTATTGACTAATTCTATGATCTGGAGTTACTGATGTGAAGCTTGTCATACCTTTTATCACACAGAAGTTTGTTGTCATGAATTTTGTCCAGATGTCTGGGTGCTGCTTTTCAGTTTCTTACATTTATGCAATCTCCTGTTGACCGTTGGCTCGCATTTTGGTATTTTAGTGTATTTTAATGGTCACCATCTAGATTGTTTGTGTTATATTGAAATATCAATACCATAATATGGTTCTTTGAATAAAATAAGCTATAGAAAGACACCCCATTCATGATTCTTTCTCATGTGGTTGTACACATGAAATTATGTACATTTTTGCAACAGCAGCCATCTTGGATTTCATCGTTTACTACCACAAGTTTAAAAACAATTCCTACCATACTTTCTTCTCATCTCTGTAACATGCTTAAGCCGAATAAAGTGACAATTCATCTTTAACAAACTTTATACACTGTGTAGGTTATGTATCTAAGCTACTGTGCCGAGTAGCAACCTTGTATATAAGCTACTGTGCCGAGTAGCACCTATGTATATAATTACGTGGCAACACTGTACGTGTTATGTGGCAAAATTGCCCCGAGGTTGCCATATGGCAACCTCGGGGCAATTTTGCCACATAACACGTACAGTGTTGCCACGTAATTATATACATAGGTGCTACTCGGCACAGTAGCTTATATACAAGGTTGCTACTCGGCACAGTAGCTTAGATACATAACCTACACACTGGGCCTATTCTTTTTAATAGCTGAGAACCTAATAATTCTTAACATCACGCGTGAAGTTTATGAAGACTCCCTTAATAGCGTCTATTTACAAATATGCATTTCTTAAATGACATGCACCGGAAATCACTCCAAAGGCACGATTATGATTTAACATAGCCGACTGTAAGTTCCATTAAAAAACCGTTAGTACAGTACTGACAACATTGAAATAAACACACACTAAAGTTAAAAACTGAAGACTTCATACATTCTGTGACAACATGAGCTGTTCCGAAGATCTCTACTACCAGTGATAAGCGAGGAGTGTTTCAGTGGACATCAGCTTGTTGACAAACAATTCAAGAGCATAATTAGCAGATCGACTGACTCTTTTTCTGTGACACGAAGCTGCAACACCTGTTCGAGTTTGATGGAACCACTCTCTTCAGTTAGGCCAAGAACGGAAGCCATCGCTTTTGTTTCCATTTCCTCTGTCTTTCCTTCCATAATATTGTTGTTGGCCTTTTTGACTTCGTTGGTAGTAAAGCTTTGGCGTCTGCTTTTCGGAACTCGGTTGTTCAGTGACTTCACCTTGGAATAAACTCTATCTCCAAGAAATTCCCTCCCCCACCACCCCCAATTTTTCCATGCCATCTACCTTTGCAGATTTCAAGTCCGCAGCGAGCATTTCAGGAGCCGGAATTCCTGACTGCAGAGAACGAACTGTCTGATTGATATGGTCAAATGGATCGCATTTACATTCAGTGAGACATGCACTCAGATCTGCAACGGCTTTTTCATCTATCTTGATTTCACTCGCAGCGGAATCGGCATGCTTCATATCAGACAGTCTTCACCTCCACTTAAGCGGACAAACTATCTCAGTTTTCTGCTGAAGCATCCAAACCTCTAATTCCACCCCTCACCCATCAGACATGGATGGCATTTGTTAGATGGCCTGTGTCTGCCTGTCCGCTGCACCCATCCCCCACTTCCCACACCAATACCCCTGAATCCGGACGACGTAAACATGGACACAGACAGTGAAAGTGACAATGGAGAAGCTGCTAATAGTGGCGGTAATTCTAGTGGCAGCAGTGGCTCAAGCAGTGACAGCGACAATGATGCTTAAAATGTATGATATTATTGTAGTAAAGCATAAAAAAGGAACTTTGTTTAATTTTATTCAGAATATACCCCCAAATACTGAGATCACAAATTATTCTCACGTGGTGGCGTGGCTTTTAAGAAAACAGTGACCATTATGTTCCCACCCGTTTTTATAAGATTTCAGAGTGAAACTATTTTGTAGAAATGATCGAGGTGACCTCAAAAGTAAAATGACTATCAGATCCATTCTGCCACGATGGAACTAGTGGCAGAAGAAGCCTCATTCATGCAAACAGTATAGCTCGGTTGGTTCCTTAGTTATATCGTTTTCCCATTTTTAACCTTGGTGACGGCCACTATCTTGGATTTGGAGGTGAAGATGGAGCCCAAACTAAAAATTTACCATTCCATCAGATTTATCACCTCAAAATTAGTGGAGAATGACACCTTATTTATTATTCTAGTGTATCTAGTTCAAAAGTTATCACCAGCCATATCGCGAAAATGACCACCGGTCGCCATTTTGGAATTTGCGTTCCCGCGGAGTTCACTGACACTTTTGAGAGGTGAATAAGAGCTAAATCTTGTTTGAATAGTTCCTGGTACACAAATAAATAAAAACAAAAAGGTAGGAACACGGATTTAATGAAAATGACTCTACTAAATAGACGGTACTGAATATTCATTTTGTTTCCATCGATATTATTCATATGAACGAAGAGCCACCCCGAGCTTACTGTAAGTTTCATGTGATTTAGTTTTAGAGTTAGTATATGTTACACTAAATAGGGATACCCGGAAATTACAGATTAGCGATAAGTTCTGTGTACAGTATTTCTCTCTTTTATGAAATATTTGACTGGCCATAAAAATACATGTACAGTAAATGAAAAATTTCATATAAAACCTAACGTAACCTAACGTAACGTAACCTAATGTAACGTAACCTAACATAAGCTAACCTAACCTAGCGTAATTTAACATAACCTAGCGTAACTTTACCTAACCTACTGTAGGTATATACTGTATATATATACAATGAACAGGAGAACCAGGGAAAGCTACGCTCTCCATGTAACAAGTCCATTGCTGAAGTTATATATATATATATATATATATATATATATATATATATATATATATATATATATATATATATAATATATATATACAAGTAAATCGTATATGCGCTGATCAATACAACCACAAGGAAGGAACACAAGTTCCCAAGCGCTTTGTGTAATTCACATCTTCAGGGGTGAGTACAGACTGTACTCACCCTGAAGTATATATATATATATATATATATATATATATATATATATATATATATATATATAAAATATATAAGGATGTAAATCTTGATAAAATCACAAAAATGCGACAACAGGTACCTCAGCTTTGTTTTAGTCAAGACATCTTCAGAGCAGCTGAAGATGTCTGTGAATATATATATATATATATATATATATATATATATATATATATATATATATATATATATATATATATATATCATGGATGAATAAATGATTAAACCTTACTAAAGATAAAAAAGTTAGTTTATACCTTTGTCTCCGCTGGCCCAGGAACCAACACTTCGTCTTAGAGAACAATAGATTAATTTTAGCAAATAATTCGTCATCAGAGGCTTCTGAGAAAAATTAAGGCTCATGGTATCGAGGGGAAAGTTTTAAATTGGATAAAATCATGGCTCACCGATAGAACGCAGAGGGTCAGCGTAGATGGTGTTAAATCTGAGTGGGGCCGTGTAACCAGTGGGGTTCTCCAGGGGTCAGTACTAGGCCCACTCTTGTTCATAATCTACATAAACTATCTAGATACTGGGATCAGCAGTGACATAAGCAAGTTTGCGGATGACACCAAAATAGGGCGGCAGATTAATTCAGGGCAGGATGCAAATGCATTACAGGAGGATCTAAATAAACTGCAGGGGTGGTCTGAAAAATGGCAAATGAAATTCAACACCAGCAAGTGCAGCGTACTTAATATTGGAAGAACAAATACTTATAATGTATACAGCCTTAACAACATCAACCTAGAGAAGTCGACTTGTGAAAGAGACCAAGGGTACTTGTAAGCCCGGACCTACGGCCTAGAAAACAGTGCGTTAATGTTCGAAATAAGGCAAACAGAGTATTGGGTTTTATATCTAGAAGTGTAAGTAACAAGAGTGCAGAGGTCTTATTGCAACTATATCTTAGCACCGGGTGCCCTATTATAGAATGGATATATATTCACTAGAGTCGGTGCAGCGAAGAATGACAAAAATGATTCCGGGACTTAGAAACCTTCCATATCAGGATAGGTTAAAGAAACTTAACTTGCATTCCCTAGAAAGACGAAGAGTGCGGGGAGAATGATAGAAGTATTTAAGTGGGTGAAAGGAATCAATAAAGGGGATATAGATAAAGTTCTTATAATATCCGAGCAGGATAGGACTCGGAGCAACGGATTCAAGTTGGATAAGTTTAGGTTTAGGAGGGAGATAGGAAGAAACTGGTTCACAAATAGGGTGGTGGACGAGTGGAACAAGCTTAGCAACTTTGTAGTGAATGCGGGAACTCTGGAAAGTTTCAAAAGGAGGCTAGATAGATTCATGGATGATAGAGAGTGGTAGTAACGCTCGACAGGAGCTGCCATGCACAGGCCAACTGGCCTATTGCAGACTCCTTATTTTCTTATGTTCTTATGTCATTAATCATGAAACAGTCTTGACTCATAATCACACTAGGTGGATACAGTTACAACACTGGTCAATTGTTTTTATTTTTATTTTTTAGTTTAATGCATCTTATGTTAGACTAACCCAACTAAACCTTATCTAGGTCAGATTAGGCAAGGTTTGGTTAGGTTAGGTTATTTAAGACGCACCAGATCTTGGGTTCTCAACCAGTGAGCCATGGAGGGTTGTATTATATACTATAGTTTGGGGACGATTATCGGATACCTTGAGATTTTGTGAAATTTGTGGCCTTTTATATATTTCTCATTTGCAGCATCAAGTTAACTCTGGCACCAGCTAGCGTGTTTACTGTCACTTGGTCTTGGCGTTTATTTATTTTTTTCACTCAATTATTTTTCAATGACTTATACAGAACTTGCTTGTCTTTTAAAAGTCTGTTAATAAATTTTGAGTAGGATAATTTTCTTATTAAGCCTCACGAGAACATAACCCCAGCTGACCAACACGGTATTAAACAGTGATGAGTTGTTTGATTCAACTATAGTGTTGCCTCACCGCACTCTCAACACTGATGTATTTTAGTTATATTTTGTATTATGTATCCGTACAAAATTCACGCTAGATACCGTCAAATATTGTAGATTTTTTTTATTCACTGTGGATTTGTGGGTTCGCTGCTTGTATGTGTGTGTGTGTGTGTGCGTGTGTGTGTGTGTGTGCGTGTGTGTGTGTGTGTGTGTGTGTGTGTGTGTGTGTGTGTAATACTACTACTACTACTAATAATAATTAACGGTTTATTTAGATAACATGGCAGGCCGAAGGCTGAAAATATACAATGAACAGAGGTGATAAGTTACATATGGTGAAATCGGGGAGTGGGTCACTTGATTGACAAAAGCTTTCAATACAGAAACATAAGAAACATAGAGTCAACATATAGATTAACTTTAGATCTGGTACTGTGGGAGCTGGTCTGTAGACATTCTTGTGACCTGATGTCGGCGCCAACAAAGTCCTTCCCACTGTCTTGATGGCCGTTGTACCTGACTGCTAAGCCTCTACCTCACTACAGCTGCAGATGCACCATGTGGTCCGGTTAGGTCCTCCAGCTCACACAGGGTGTTAGAGATGGTTCTTGTTCCTCATATGATGTACTTAGGAATTCATAGTTCCTCACCTGGGTGGAGTAGGGAGTCCTCATTTCTCTCCTGGTGTAGTTTGGAGTGTTTCTTGGCTTCTCATCCAGTGTTGGGGGTGGCGAGTGTACCGCGGGCTGGGTGCGTCAGGGCTAGGTGTCAGGTCAACATTGGCCGCTTTCACTTTTCCATACAACAACAACAACAACAACAGGCCCTCACAAGACCATGGTCATGTGCATGGATGACTCCAAGGTGATCCGGATGCGCCCGGCTGAGAAAACCTGCCCGAAAAAACTCAACTTCCTAGTTCTCAAAGAGTTTTTTAACTCTGAAGGGATCAAGGGGGTGACAAAAGTAGAACGCCTGAAGCTGTATAGAGACCTAAAGACCACTTTCGCCGACTATGGCCAACCCGCACAACTGTCGGAGTACATCGGCATCAACGGCATCCCAGTTAGACCGACATTCCACCAGTACGACAACCTGAAGCTGGGAGTGATCTCCCACGCCGAAATTGAACACCTGAGCCGAGACGAGATTGACAAACTACTCCTGGATCAGCTCCACTGTGTCAAGATGCTGTAAGAAACGACGGCTCTGGTTGGACACCACGAAACTCTGCCCCAGGAAGTCCAACTGGCCTGGGAAACCGTCCAAGTCACGCCCTACTGCCGACCCAAGCGTTGCTTCAAATGCCAGAACTACAGACACACCGTCAACAAGTGCAAGGCGCAGGAGAATGTATGCTCCCTTTGTGGTACCTCCGGGCACCGCTGTACCTCCTGTCCCAACGCCTAGAAAAAGTGCGCTGCCTGCGGTGGCCCACACTACTCTGCCGACCGGACCTGCCTCAAATGGAAGGAGGAATGCAGGATAGCCAAGGTTCGACTCGACAAGAAACTGAGTTACAAGGTGGCCCAAGACAAGAAAAAACAAGAAGAAAAGAAAAATCCTGAAAAGAAGACCCAAGAAAAGACACACGTTACCAAGAGACAAGAAGACGGCGAGACCCCAGGGGCAGGACACCTCATCACGGTCACCTCCTCCGACTTCTTCCACATCTATGAGCAACCAGGGCACAAAAAAGAACAGGACGGTAACAAGCAAACAACACCAAGAAAACACCACACCCAATCAAGCCGACCAAGAACAGAGAAACCATTGTCCAACCTGAACCTGATATGCACCTGACGTTCACCTGACTCATGGTCCTGCCCCCTCCCCGCAGAGTCCAGGCAAGTTGCTGCTGCCTCAAACCTACAACCCCACACCACGCAAGCTGTGTTAAGCCACGGCATCTGTCCCCTTCCATCCTCTCTCTAAACTTCCACTGAACCTCCTTCCCCCTGTCGCTAGCCTTTATCCATCCATCCTTGGCCGCTAAGTACTGATTGTCGCTCAAACAGTTGTTTCTTCCTTTCAGGTTGAAATTGTCACTTTTGTATATCAGTTGTGGGTTGATCGTCAATCTTTATACTGTACTGTTGGTGGGAGGATGTTGATAAACCCAGATGGGGAGGAGGAGATGGGGAAGGGCCCGACAAACTGGGCTGCTAGCTGTCTCCATGGTCAAGAGACCACGGGCAGCGCCGATAGGACTTTTTGTGCAAGAGATAGGAAACGCAGGACTAGGGTGTGTTTTCCTGGGGCTGGGATAGGGCATGTAGCTGAGAGGATAGATAGGGTTTTATTAGGGGAGGGTACCAAACCAGTAGTGAGTCTTAGTGTGGGAGGTAACGACATAGGAAAGGTTAGGAGTGAGGAACTTTTCAAGAGGTATAGGGAGGCGCTAGGGAAGATTAGAGATAGGGAAGGGATCCCGATAGTATGTGGTGTCTTGCCTAGAAGAGGAGTTGGTCGTGAATGGCTGTCCAGAGCAATTGCTATAAATTGCCGACTAGAAAAACATTGTGCAAGCAAAGGCTGGGTATTAGGGTGTGTCATAGGAGGGAAGATCAGCTAAAACTAATGGCCCATCACTTTTTTGGTAGATTTTAGTGTATATAAACAGAAAATAATTTCAGTTTCAACATTTTGCAACCTTTTGCTAGGTAAATTTTAGCGTGAAATTTATCGAAAATCTAACGTACAGCTGCATTAGTGCATTACAATTAAATAGTGAACATTACTTTCTGACTTCATTCTTTAACAACCCAACTAACAATATTTTTTTCTGTTTCAGATTCTGATGCATTTATAAGTTGATAATATTTGCGATGGCTGCTTGTGTCAGGACGAGGAACCAAAAATCCAGCCATCTCAGTCACTATCTTGGGTCTGGGAGAGAGCTCCTGAAGTCGGAGTTGCCTACATTGAGAGATGCTTTGAGATACGGTGTTTTAATCAGGCAAATCAGTGAAAAGAACCAAAGAACTTACACAAACAAAGACATTGCCAGTGATATGACCAAAGCTGTCTTGGCACAGTACACTCTGGCTAACGCTCAGTTCAAGCCTCCAGTCATAACAAGTCAGAAGAAGATTAGTGAGAGACTGCTAGCCAGTTGGGAAAAGGCAAGAGATATCTCTCTTGGGAGAGGAAAACTTGCAGTTAAGGACAGCTTTGCCAAGCAACTGGACCAGTTATTTGACATAATTACTTGCAAGTGCCCAATTGTTCTCTGTCCTGAGTTTGGATGCGATCGTGACTGTAAATCCGAGGCCCACATCTCCTGTATTTGCAAGCGCGTGAACTGAAGATTCCTGTGATCGAACTGGCATTTGTCAAAGCACAGAGAGAGAAGACTGGCAGTATAGGGGCTCTCATGATTTCTAGCCAAGATATTCCGGAGTCCAAGAGACAGGAGGCTGCCACAGAGAGACAGAAGAGGAGAAGAGTTGCCGAGGAAAAGAGACTTGAGAAGGCCCAGGGTGAGGTAAAAAAGGCCGATGATTGGAGTCAAGCTGATTCAGAGTTTAATGACTTCCCATGGCTGATCCGAGTGCTGACCAGGAGAATGGTGACTTTGTCCCTAACCCAGAAAATAATGATCCCAAACCTTCCAGGCATAAGATTCGAAATAGGAAAGATATCCCGAGCATAGCTCTGGCCAGCATGCGACACCACACTGGTCTCAGAGAAACTGCAGAGATAGCAACAGCTGCCTGGGTTGACGGTGGTTTGATAACACCTGATGATGTTCACCTGGTGATAGATCATAACAAAGTAAGGAGAGCTCAGGAGAAACTTGTCAGTAACCTAGAAGAGGAGTTTGATAAGGGGATAAGAGAAAATGGAATCAATTATTTGTTCTTTGATGGGAGAAGGGATGACACTAAAGTGTTCATGAAAGTTGGAGATTCTGACAAGTTGTTCCCTGCCATGGTGAAGGAGGAACACTACTCCTGCTGCAGTGAACCAGGAGGGAAGTATTTGTGGCATTTCACTCCAGAGAAAGATGACATCAGGAAAGCAGCTGAGATAGTGGCAGATAACATTGTGAACTGGCTCAGAGAGAGGAACGTAGACCAGACCCTGCAGGCCATTGGAGGGGACAGCACCAACACGAACACAGGGTGGCAAGAGGGGGTCATACAGTGGATAGAGCGGAAGATTGGGAGGAAGCTGGTCTGGATTGTTTGTGACCTCCACACCAACGAGTTGCCACTCAGACATCTGATCCAGGAGCTGGATGGCAAGACTCTTTCAAACAACAGATGGTCTGGTCCTCTTGGCAAGATGCTGGACTCTGCCACTGAGTTAGAAATAAATCCGAGCTTTGAAAAAATCACAGTTGGCCCTCCACTCGTTGAGCTTGCACATACTGTCATTGACGACCTGAGTACTGACCAGTACTATGGTTACATGATTTGCAGTGCCATCAAAACTGGGGTCATGCCTGATAGACTTGCTTACCTGCAGATAGGTCCAGTCTCACATTCTAGGTGGCTCACAACGGCTCTCAGGTTCTGCAGAATTTGGGTCGCTCATCATAAACTGAAAGGGAACCAGCTTCACAACCTGAGACTTATTGTCCAATTCATCGTGAGTGTCTACTTGCCAAATTGGTTCAACACCAAGGTCAAGTCATCGTTCTCCGAAGGTCCGAGGCATGTTCTCTTCCAGCTTGAGCTCCTGAGGAGTCAGCCAAGGAAGGTTGTTCAGATTGTGGAGCAGACTGTGAGGAGATCTTCCTGGTATGCTCATCCCGAGGCAGTTCTGCAGACAATGCTCTGCAGTAAGGATGAGGAGGAGAGAAGAGTGGCAGTCAAAAAGATCTTGGATATGAGACTTATGAGAGGATCTGGGCATGACGAATCAGTTGGTGACGATTCCTTCAGGGTCAGGAAGACTCCTGAAGTCAATCTAGGTGCCAAGACCCTCACTGATCTCATAGATCTGGATAACATCCAGGCTGGCAGTGAGCCCCCTCTTACCTGCAGCCTCACCAATGTTCAAGTCAGAGCTTTCCTGGACAACCCCATGCATGTCCCTGCCTGGCCCTCGCACACCCAGAGTATAGAGCGTTGTGTACAGCAAGTGAGCGAGGCCAGCAGTCACGTGTACAGCCAGGAGGGGAGGGAAGGCTACATCCGAGCTCAGGTGGTCAGCAGGGAGGTGATGAGTAGAAACAGAAGCAAGAAAGACATGTTCTCTATGGTGTGCAGCAACACCGGGTCGTAGTAGTAAAACCGGTTTTTGTATTTGATGATTTTGTTTTCTAAAGGAATATTAAATTTAATAAATGTGTCAAGATCATTCGTTTCACTATTCTGGATCATTTTCATCCTAATAAATTAACCTGATACATTTACTTTACTTTAAATAAGCTATTTAGTGGTGTTGGTAAAAGGGTGGGAATACTGAATTTTCATAAGATTTCAAGTTAAAATTTACCTAGCAAAAAATGAAAACTTTTCAAATCTGAAGATATCACATGATTCTGCACATAGAACTACATCATTAATACCATGGGCCGATTTTTCAAACTAAAAAAAAAATAAATTCGCCTCCGTATGACACACCCTACTGGGTATTCATTGATAACTGGCAACCATTCTATGGCAACAGCTATCTGTACAGTCGTGACAGGGTTAAAGACGTTGTCTGCATCCCTGGAGCATGAAATTGTCACTCCAAAGGGGGTTCGCCAGTAGAGAGTGGTTGGGGAAAGTGGGAGTAAGAAAACAAGCAGGTCCTGGGGAGTAAAATTGGTTACTCAGGACAAGGGGTAAAACAGGACCAGGGAAGGGTAGGTTTAAACTTACACTATACAAACAGTAGGAGCGTTAGAAATAAAATAGACTTGCTGAGACCGGCTGTATGTACCGGGAATGTAGACGTCATAGCAATCACCGAAACTTGGATGAATCTGGCGAGCAAGAACTTTTATCAGAGTACCACATAGAAGGGTACAACCTTTTTCACAAGGACAGGGAAGGTACGAAGTGGGGAGGGGTCGCACTCTTCGTCAGGGATACATTAAAATGTTGTATTAATAATTCAATGAAGGGTAAAATTGGAACCGAGTCTGTATGAGTAGAAATTGCGGAGGAAGAGAAAAACTAATTATGGGAGTGATTTACAGGCCACCAAGTCTTGGGAAAGAAGCAGCTCAGCCCATATGGCAGGAAATGAGTCGGGCAGCGAAATACAACAACCTGTGCATTATGGGGGGTTTCAACTTCAGAAATATTGACTGGGACAACATTGTAGGTGACTATGAATCTGAAGACTTCCTAGACGCAGTACAGGAAAATTTTTTGAAACAACTAAATACAGAACCTACTAGAGGTGACAATATATTAGACCTATTATTAACAAATTAAGAAAATATTATCAGAGATATCAAAATAGGGGAAGAACTAGGGAACAGTGATCACAGAGAAATCAGGTTCACCCTAAATTGGGAAACGAAAAACAATGACTATATGGTCAGAGTCCCAAACTTTCGATTGGCGGATTATCAGGGGTTAAGAAGGTACCTAGGTGAGGTCACCTGGGAACAGTCAGGTCAGTCCCTAGTAGGAACGGGTGAGGTCACAGGTGACGCAACAATTGATCATGACTATAATATATTCACTAGTATACTACGTAAAGCACAAGAACAAAATATACCATACAGAAAAATTTGGTAAAATAAGAATGAGCCAAGGTGGATGACCAGAAAACTTAAGCATGACATAGGAATAAAGAAAGGAATTTATAAGAAATTAAAGGGAGGGGAGGAGCAGCTCAGAAATAGGTATCATGCACTATCTAGGAATGTTAAGAAAAATGTAAGGAAGGCAAAGAGGGATATAAAATCAGCATAGCAAGAGAATCCAAGGCGAATCCCAGGGGATTTTTCCAGATATATAGGACAAAGGTCAAGGACAAAGTGGGGCCTTTAAAGTCAGGGAAAGGGGAAGTGATCGATGACAGTGAGGAAATGAGCAAAGCATTAAACAGCTACTTCTTATCAGTTTTCATAGAAGAAATTCACGAGGAAATTCCAGAGGTGGAACTGATATTTAGGGGAAATGAAGAAGATAAATTAAAGAATATCACTATCAGAAAAGAGGATATTCTTAAGAAGATAAATAAATTAAAGAAGACAAAATCCCCAGGGCCGGATGAAATTATCCCTCGAGTTTTGAAAGAGTGTAAGGAACAGATTAGAGGACCCCTAGTAAATTTATTTACAAAATTATTAGACACCGGAGTTGTGCCAGGCTTGTGGAAACAGGCAAATGTAGTACCCATATTCAAAAAGGGAGACAGAGCATCAGCATAAAATTACTGGCCGATTAGTTTGACGTCCGTAGTGGGGAAATTTCTTAAATCAATTATAACAAACAGCATCCGATCGCATTTAGAGAAAAGCAAATTAATCTACGACTCTCAACATGAGTTTACAAAGGGAAAATCTTGTCTAACAAATCTGCTGATTTTTTTAGGAAAGTCTTCGAGGTAGTAGATAATGACGAATATTACGATGTTATTTACTTAGACTTTAGCAAAGCGTTTGACAGAGTACCGCATCAGAGGCTTCTGAGAAAAGTTAAGGCTCATGGTATCGAGGGGAAAGTTTTAAATTGGATAAAATCATGGCTCACCGACACAACACAGAGGGTCAGTGTAAATGGTGTTAAATCTGAGTGGGGCTGTGTAACCAGTGGGGTTTCCCGGGAGTCAGTACTGGGCCCACTCTTGTTCATAATCTACATAAACGATCTAGATACTGGGATCAGCAGTGACATAAGCAAGTTTGTGGAAGACACCGAAATAGGGCGGCAGATTGATTCAGGGCAGGATGCAAATGCACTACAGGAGGATTTAAGAACATAAGAACATAAGAATGGAGGAAACTGCAGCGGGCCTATTGGCTCATACTGGGCAGTCCCGTTTACACCCAACCCCTATTGCTCATATGAGCATCCAACCTATGTTTGAAGCAATTCAGCGTATTCGAGTTAATGATGATATTTGGTAACTTGTTCCATTCATCCACTACTCTGTTTCCAAACCAGTGTTTACCTATTTCACGCCTAAATCTAAATTTGTCTAATTTAAAACCATTGTTACGAGTTCGCTCCTGGTTGGATAGTTTGAGTACCTTTGTAATGTCCCCTTTGTTTAGCCCTGCCTTCCACTTATACACTTCTATCAGGTCGCCCCTAGCTCTACTTCTCTCAAGGGAGTGCAAATTAAGATGCTTTAACCTGTCTCTATACTCAAGGTTCCTAATGCCCGGGATTAGTCTTGTCATTCTCCTCTGAATTCTTTCCAAGGATTCTATATCCATTCTGTAATACGGTGACCAGAACTGAACTGCGTATTCCAGGTGTGGTCTCACAAGAGCAAGATACAGTTTTAGGATGACCTAGCAAGTCTTGTAACTAACACTCCTTTGTATGAACCCAAGTACTTTATTAGCCTTGTTACGAGCAAAAACACAGTGTTTCCTTGGCTTAAGGTTCCTACTTATCATTACTCCTAAATCTCTCTCGCAGTCGGATTTCTCTATGGCATCGTTGTTCATCTGGTATCTGGTTCCCTGTTTACATCTCCTATACTGAGTACTTTACATTTGTCGACGTTGAATTTCATCTGCCATTTTTCAGACCATTCGAAAAATTTGTTTAGATCTTCCTGTAGTTTTGCCGAGTCCTCTTCAGATTTGATAACACGTCCTATTTTAGTGTCATCAGCAAATTTACTTATGTTGCTGTCAATGCCGATATCTATGTCGTTTATGTATATAATAAATAATAATGTTCCAAGTACTGAGCCTTGGGGAACTCCACTTGTGACGTTGCTCCAATGGGACTTAGTGCCGTTAATGCTCACTCGCTGTTTCCTGTCCTGTAACCACGCCCTAATCCATTTAAGGATGTCACCTTTGATGCCATGAGCTTCTACCTTTCTAATTAGTCTTTCGTGGGGGACTCTGTCGAAGGCTTTGCTAAAGTCGAGATATACCACATCATAATTGTGCCCCTCGTCCACCAATTCGAAAACTGATGAAAAGAATGTTAATAGATTAGTTAGGCAAGAACGTCCGCTTGTGAAGCCATGTTGGGAATCATTGATCAACTTGTGCTTCTCCAGGTGATTTCGAATAGAGTTTGAAATGATTGCTTCCAGTAATTTGCCTACTATTGATGTTAGACTGATTGGGCGGTAGTTAGAGGATAGTGATCTATCCCCTTTCTTGAAAATCGGTATTACATTCGCTATCCTCCAGGATTCTGGTACTACACCTGTTTTCAATGACATGTTAAACAACTTTGCTAAGGTCATACTAAGCTCTTCCTTACATTCCTTTAATACTCTGGCAAATATCTCATCGGGACCAGGTGACTTATTAGGCTTTAGTTTGTCTATTTGCTTACTAACATCGTTACTAGTCATTACTATCTCACTTAATTTGTTTTCTTCACTATCTCTGAATAGAGTCGGTGCCTCGGGTATCATGTTTAAATTTTCGGTGGTGAAAACTGTTGAAAAATATTTATTTTAATTATTGCTCATTTCTCCGTCGTTATCAGTGAGCTCGCCGAAGTCTGACCGTATTGGTCCAATCTTTTCTCGTGTTTTAGTTTGATACATTTGGTAGAATCCTTTGGGGTTTGTCTTCGCCTCCCTTGCTATCCTTACCTCATTATTCCTCTTTGCTTTCCTTATCTCGGTTTTAACCCTACTCGCCACTACCCTATAATAGTCCCGGAGGTGAATTTCGCCACGATTTATCCTTCTACATATAGCCTTCCTTTGGCCAATGATTTTCTTTAAATAATTATTTATCCATTTAGGGTCATTGTTGTCTGATCTGAGTTTTTTGTATGGTATGTTCTGCCTTCCTCACTATTTAAATTGTCGTGGAACTCGGCAATCTCAGATCTCGTTATCAGGTCGGTGTCATCTGTCAGGTTCACAGCCAAGCGCGACACCCCCTCTCTCAGCTGCCTCTTTAAACTGTCAAAGTTTGCCCTTCTGAAATCTGGTACTTTAGTGGAATTTTCCTTACGTCTGCCATGAAAATCTAACTGGAATCGAATTTCTTTGTGATCGCTGTTTGCAAGTTCGTTCCCTACCTCGACATTGCTAATTAGGTTTTCTCTGTTCGACAGAACTAAGTCCAGTATATTATTACCCAGTGTGGGTTCGGTTATATGTTGACTTAGGAAACAGTCCTGGATCGTCTCGAGAAAATCCTGTGATTCTGAGTTACCCGTAAGGTCAGGCCAATCTATTTGGCCAAGGTTAAAGTAGCCTACTATACAGACTTTGTTGTGTATGGAAGCCCTGCGCATTTCATCCCAGATAAGTCGCTCATTGACGCAATCAAGATTGGGGGGTCTATATATTACTCCTGTGATTAATTTTTCCCGACCGTCGCTTAATTCTATCCAAATTGTTTCTGTATTCCTCTCAGTTTTTATTTCCTTATTTATTTCACACTTCAGATTATCCATAACATAGATTGCTACTCCGCCTCCTTTCCTGGTCTGCCTATCGGTATGGAACAGTTTGTAACCCGCAATTTGGTATTCGACTGGTAACTCACATGTCTAGGTTGATCCATGTTTCAGTGAATGCAATTATATCGATTTTTTCGGTACATACCAAGGCCCTAATATCATCCATTTTGTTTCTCATACTTCTACTGTTCGTGTAGTATACATTTAAGTTAGTCGTGTTCTGAGTCCTCCCCTTACCGCGTTTAGTTTTAAACTCCCTGTCTAATTTAGTTTTGTCATCATGCAGGAGTGGTAAGAAAAATGGCAAATGAAATTCAACACCAGCAAGTGCAGCGTACTTAATATTGGAAGAACAAGTATTGTCAATGTATAGAGCCTTAACAACATCAACCTAGAGAAGTCGACTTGTGAAAGAGACTTAGGGGGTACTTGTAAGCCCGGACCTACGGCCTAGAAAACAGTGCGTTAATGTTCGACATAAGGCAAACAGAGTATTAGGTTTTATATCTAGAAGTGTAAGTAATAAGAGTGCAGAGGTCTTATTGCAACTATATCTTGCGCTGGTCAGGCCGCACCTCGATTATGCGGTTCAGTTGTGGTGCCCTTATTATAGAATGGATATCAATTCACTGGAGTCGGTGCAGGGAAGAATGACGAAAATGATTCCGGGACTTAGAAACCTTCCATATCAGGATAGGTTAAAGAAACTAAACTTCCATTCCCTAGAAAGACGAAGAGTGCGGGGAGATATGATAGAAGTATTTAAGTGGGTGAAAGGAGTCAATAAAGGGGATGTAGATAAAGTTCTTATAATATCCGAGCAGGATAGGACTCGGAGCAACGGATTCAAGTTGGATAAGTTTAGGTTTAGGAGGGAGATAGGAAGGAACTGGTTCACAAATAGGGTGGTGGACGAGTGGAACAAGCTTAGCAACTTTGTATTAAGTGCTGGAACGCTGGAAAGTTTTAAAAGGAGGCTAGATAGATTCATGGATGATAGAGAGTGGTAGTAACTCTAGACAGGAGTTGCCATGATCAGACCAACCGGCCTATTGCAGACTCCTTATTTTCTTATGTTTATGTTCTTATGATTGCACACGTCCTTACCCTATGAAGGCTGAAGGAAGTGTGTGTGTGTGTGTGTGTGTGTGTGTGTGTGTGTGTGTGTGTAATAATAATAAATAATAATTAACGGTTTATTGAAAGAGCTTGGCAGCCAGAAGGCTGAAAATATACAGTTACATATTTGGGGAATGGGTTACGAATTACAAATAATATACAAGTAACATAAGTGACACAAATAAGACATATAATAACTAGATGGGGAAAAGCTCAAACTACAGTTCATTTCAACATAGTGACAGTGTAAGGAGCAGTGTTTACTGGGAGTGAATACACTGATTTATTACAAGTTATTGATAATCTTTACAATGGTTGGGACTGGGCTGTTCTTATAGCGATCAGTTCGTGCACGTATGGGCTGGATGCGGTTGTGGTGTCGAACAGCAATTCTCGGACAAGGGATCTCAGGTGGTAGTAGGAGCCGGTGTCGGGGATGGTGTAGAAGCTTCTTACCAAATTTGCAGATGAGGTCGTGGTGATGGTCAGTGAGAGTCGAAAGGGTCAGTGTGTTGAGCGCTTCTTGATATGTGGAGTAGGAAGGGGAGAGAATAATCTTGCATGCCCTCTTTTGCACTTTTTCTAGGCGTTTACGTTGTGTGGCATTTAGGGAGGAAGACCAGGTGGGGGAGGCATAGGTGAGCTTGGGAAGTATGAATGTTGTGTAAACACTGAGGAGCTCGTGTGCAGGAACTCCGAGGGACTTGAGTCGGCGGAGGAGGTGGAGACGGAAACTGGAGGATTTGACAACTTCACTGACGTGTGGTTTCCAATTTAGTTTGTTGTCTATGGTGACGCCGAGGAGCTTCGTGGAATCTACAACCTGGAGTGTGTTCGGACCTAGAGTAATGGAAGGAGGTGGGACAATGTCGGAGGAGAGGTTGATGTGCATAACCATGGTCTTGGTATGGTTGATGGTGACATGGTTGTTGGTGGCCCAGTTTTGGAGTGTGTGTGTGTGTGTGTGTGTTTGTGTTTGTGTGTGTGTGTGTGTGTGTGTGTGTGTGTGTGTGTGTGTGTGTGTGTGAGTGTGTGTGTGTCTGTTTGTGTGTGTGTTATAATTTGTATTAGATAACATTGGCAAGTCTTGTATCAAGAAAACACCAATAACGACATGTAATAAGACAGTCTTCCAGCCATCAGCTGAGATATGATTCATGTTACACAAACATATTTTTACGGACACCGGCCCTAGGACCCGGTTTGTCTGATAATGGAGGCTCTTTATTTTCTGACATATAACGTTTCATATCTTTAGTTTTGTCGAGAGTTACAACGCAGGTGGTTTGTAACCGTTGCAGGTGTCCAGCCTCTTTATAAACAGGACGTGTGGTGTTGCTCAAGGGTGTGCTAGTTAGGTCAGTTGGAATGATAACAGCTAGTTAACTCAGGGCGCCACTCACCGCTTATCTCTTTAAGGTGCAGTCTCAGTCACTAAAATACATAAACATCCTGCAGGTGGTTTATGTTTTCGATAAAAAGTTTTCTTTACTGATGTAGTATAACCGTCTTTATATGTAACAGTCATTTATGTGTATCAACTAACTATGGTATTATTCTTATTCATTTGATATAATATACTTTTAAGCACGTTATTTTTCTCGTCCCTAACGGCAGTAACTCGGTCCTCCTGTAGTCAGTACACACGCCCACATTCGAAATACCGGAGTAATTATATTATACAATATCCCAGTACGTTTTATTTTTTGCCTCCTTGACACACTCCTCGTCTTCCATACATTTTTCAATATACCAAAATTTTCTTGCCCTTCAATAGTCAGTAATTAATTTTGTCTTTTGTTTATTTTTGCTGACACTCTTACTCCCTTTAAGCTATGACTAAAACCCATTCGTCCCTGTTATTCCATCACACTTCTTTTTCTTACATTCACTATCAACTGTTTTCTTCTGCACGATCTTGTAAATAGCAGATCAAAAGTGTCTCGCTTCCATGCCTTTTACCTATTCAACCAACTTGCCTCTGCTCTCATTAACCATCGTTGCTTTCACCTCTCTTATCATCCCATCCATGAAAACATTGAACAGCAGGTTAATATGCACATCCTTGACGTCATTACACACTCAGGCACTAGGGACATTAATCACCAATAATCTATCCATTCCATACATTTTCAAAGTTTCCTATATTAATATTGGTTGACTTTTATCCTACGCCTAATTCGAGATCTTTAAATGCCATTATCAAGTATTTTTTTTTTTTCCAGATTCTTCTCGTTCACACTCCTTGATGCAGACACTCCTACATCCATGTACATATATATATATTTTTTTAATTCTTATTATTTTTTTTCATTTCTACAGTGGAACCTGTAAGTATTCTCTACCATTGTTTTGGTACCCTTCCCTGTTTTGCTTAAGCTAAATTCTCTTCTCATCCATTTTATCATTATATCACCATCCTCAACATCTGTCAGTTCTCAATTGATTCCATCCGACTTACCATTTTGAGGTTTGTTTTCAATGTTACTTTAATATTTTTCCTCTTTCAAATTGACTTTTCCCATAACAGTATATTTACCTTTTATTTAATATACGTATATTTCTCCCTAGCTTTAGGTCAGCTTCTTTCTCTGGGTTGACTAAATCATTTTCATCCTTTATCCCAATTGATTTCAAACAAAACTTAGTTCGTACCCTCATCTACAGGACTTTAAATATATGTTCCAACTATTTCCAACTTGACATTGAGCTGAAATAGATCAAGGAATCACTCTTAACATAATCTTCGACTCAAACCACACTACACACCCAACCTCGAACACCAACCCACAAGGAACATAGAGGAACCATGGACACAACTCTTTAACACAATGACTAACGAAATAAATTCACACATACCAAAACACCAATACAAGAAAAAATACTCCATCAAACCCTCTACATGAGCACAACGTCTGCTACACTACTGCAGACGACGACTTGAACAGAACAAACAACCTCACACCAGCACAAGCAGACATCACACACCCACACACCCAACCCAACACAGACCCATCCTAAACACCATAAATAACATCACCGCACAAAGACAACACGACAGAATTACACCAGAAAACACTATAGACACCATCACTCTCACACAAGAACACATCCTCACTGCACCATTCACCCCAACAGAAGTCAAACAACCACTCGATAGAACAAAGAAGAAAAGAGCAGGTGACAGGAATATAGGACACCAAATCCCAAAACATTTACTCCTGGAAGCAATCACAGCCATCACCTACCACATACCTCTACAACACTCAACTTGCTACAGGATACTTCCCTAAACTCTTCAGAACAACCACAGCCAGGCAAAAATCACACAGACCCACAGAACTACACACCCATCAGCCCCCTAGAGATCTTGGGCTAGACATTTAAAAACAGTACAACCAACGCCTCAGGTACCACCTTGAAGATGAGGAATTGCTTTTACACAAACCATTTAGATTTAGGCACAGAACTCCACACATGATTCACTGAACATAATCACAAGCACACTCGGACTACTTCCCGCTGCTCGCAGGAATCACACAAGGATTAATCCTCTCTCCAACACCGTACTTACACAAATGACCTGCGTGACCCTATACACACCGACTCATTGACCATACAATAGGCCTACACCGACAGCGTAACGCAATTAGTCAGATACAAACTAGGACTTGATCATCTCACAGACAAATACACAGGGAACTCGAACCCTGGGAACTCGAATGGCGAATACAAATATACCCCAACAAATCACAAATCACCTACCTCGATAATCCAACACCCATTTCTGTCAAACGATCACAAACAAGACACTCTCAAGCATCTACAGATTCATAACCGCATCAATCAAAACAAAACCACACTTATACATAGCCCTCGTACGGCACACTCCTGACATAGCGTACCCAACACACTCCAGTTAGCATCATCAACCAACACTCCTGACATAGCGTACCCAACACACTCCAGTTAGCATCATCAACCAACACTCCTGACATAGCGTACCCAACACACTCCAGTTAGCATCATCAACCAACACTCCTGACATAGCGTACCCAACACACTCCAGTTAGCATCATCACACCAACACTCCTGACATAGCGTACCCAACACACTCCAGTTAGCATCATCAACCAACACTCCTGACATAGCGTACCCAACACACTCCAGTTAGCATCATCAACCAACACTCCTGACATAGCGTACCCAACACACTCCAGTTAGCATCATCAACCAACACTCCTGATATAGCGTACCAACACACTCCAGTTAGCATCATCAACCAACACTCCTGACATAGCGTACCCAACACACTCCAGTTAGCATCATCAACCAACACTCCTGACATACGTACCCAACACACTCCAGTTAGCATCATCAACCAACACTCCTGACATAGCGTACCCAACACACTCCAGTTAGCATCATCAACCAACACTCCTGACATAGCGTACCCAACACACTCCAGTTAGCATCATCAACCAACACTCCTGATATAGCGTACCCAACACACTCCAGTTAGCATCATCAACCAACACCAAGAAACTACAGATCACACAGAATAAATCACTACGGTACATACACAACACACACTGGACATCCTTCACCACAAAAAAACACCTATACATGATCACAGCTCCATTCTACCACTCAACATCTACTGGAAACAATTAGGTGACCAACAGACAGTAAACCTCCTAACCATACACCCACACTGGCAGGAATACTTTGACAATATTATAATCTCATACAGATACAGAAACAGGAACCCCTCCATACTAAACAACCCCAATACACCATCACCACCCACCCCTAAAACACGGGGCCGGAGACAGCCAGTATGCGGTGGCCTGGCGTGCCCCCAGAGGTGGGATGAAACTTAACCTACTGCAAACATCTGTGCCTTTTTTGGAGCTATGTTGAGGCATTATAGGTTAAGTAATAATAATAATCCAGGAACTACAGCGCTGGTTTTAATGAAATACCCCTCAGGTCGTTAAGGTATAACGTTGAATTATATAAATATTATATTTTTAGTGAGTTAATTAGCTGGAGAATCATTGTCTTTATTATTTTAATTGGTATTTTTTTATGGAGAAATTTATCTTCTTAATAAGGCTTCCGTTTGGTCATATACGGGGTGTTGACTGCTCAAACAATTATATCTGTAGTTAAATTAGAAAGCCTATTATATTTTTAATGAGCAAGGTAGCTAGAGGATTATCTTTTTAAGATAGATTTTAATTAGACTTGTTTTATTAGTAAACATTTCGTTTTCACCAAATTAAACTTGTGTTTTGTTACTTTTATTTCAATACGGTGTAATGACTACGCTTTAACAGTTCCAGTCAGCTTGCTTGGTTTAGGAATTTAAAGAAAAATGCTTGGCTGGGAGTCTTCGTTCTCAGCATTATTTAAAATTGGAAATGACCGAACTTTGTTACTTAAGTAAAAGTATTGTTACTTTGGCAAAATGTTACTCAAGTAGAAGTAAAAGTATCCAAAGTTCAATGTACTCAAGAATTGAAAGTAAAAAGTAACAAAAAATTATTAATCGTCACAAATATTAAAAAAAGTCGTAGGAAATAAAAAAAGTTAATTAAAGCTAAATATAAGACACATAACATTACACAGGTTTAATTGCAATCTGTCTATTGAGATTAATCAATAACTGATCCTTAAAATTATGGCTCTCCAATCAGGATCTTTCAGGCCTAAATATAAATCCAGAATAACTAAACAGACGTTCACAAGCGTCACATAATGTTGGTTGCTTAAACACCGTTTTCGTCGCTTGGGTACAAATATGAAACGATATAAAGAACGCATGTGAGTGGTCCAGATGTGAAGAAACGCTTGTGATTGGTTAGCTTTCAACTTTGTCGCATGTCCTGTGATTAGATATGTAAAACTGTTTTGGGGCATAAAACGAGTAACTTTTTTTCTCAATAGTATTGGAGTATAAGTATTAGAAACCATGCTTAAATTAAGGTAAAAATACTGAAAATTTTCAGCAACTTTTAAAAAGTGAATACCCAAAAATGTTATTTGAGTACAGTATTCAAATATATTTACTTCGTTAGCTTACAACTCTGTTTTTATTATGAATTTCTTTGTTTCAGTAACTAAAGTCTTTAAACACATATACTAAGTTAGTTCATACACTAAAGAACAATTGTATTAGTTCTTGGTAAAAACAGTGAAGATTTATGATATGGTGCAAAGAAACGTATTGAAAGTACTCTACACACATAAACTCTTGATATCTACAATAACTTTATTTTAGGAATATGGATTTCGAGAAGGGTAACATATCTGGATAGAGAAAAAGAAAACTCCACACACTCTCTCATTACTGCAAACTAAATCACTTATGGAATACTAAGCAGTACAATTAAATAAATATATAGGAAAGGAGGGCATTTATCACCCCCAAAATACCCAGTTAGCTATTATCAGCAATAATCTAGCCGTAGCCAACATATATGGCTCTTGGTATCGTATGGGAGTTTGGCGTTGTTCTGTTTCCGATTGTACGCTCCTAAAACCATAGTCTTCTAATTATATCAAATGATCTTAGCATGTCACTGGTGAAAGACAATAGAGTAATTTCAGTTGAACGTATTGCTGTGAAACCAAACTGAGATTCTGAAATAATATTACTTTTACTAGCCCGATACTTCACCTCCTTGATTAGCTTGCCTGATGCGGTATTACTGTCCGGGTTTTTTTTTATACAAACTGGTCTTTATCAATGAAGAACGAATGAACTGTGTCTGATAGAAGTAGATAATAATGACATGACCTTCAGTGTTATAGTGGGTCATACAGTTGGGTCGTCAAGGCTCCGGTAAGATGTTCAACTTGTCTCCTTAGCTAGGTCATCTTGTTTCAGTTTTTTGGCTACTCTATGTTCTTGTCATTTTCGTCATAGTGATTCCTAGAGATATATCACAGATATCACCTAAATCACAGCGTAACACAAAAATAACTATCAAATGTGAAGACTCCAAATAATTATTGTAAAAAATAATATCAGAAATTATCAATATGTCACGTAATCCTTATCCTCGGTTAATGTCTGGTAAGTGTTTCTTAGAGCCAGACAAGTTGCAGGGTTATCATGAGGTAATTTTGTTTTGTTTTTGAGGACAATGTTATTTGTGAATAAAGAAATTAACCACAATTCTCCACACTTATCTCTCCTGGGACAGCTGTAGCATTGGGGCAGTGATGCAGCAAAAACTCAAGTTACTTAAAAAAGACTCGACCTTAGAGCGAGGAGAAGCAAAGGAGAGAGGATGTTGGTATATAAGATCTTAGGATATGAAGAAACAAAATACAAAATAAAGAAAATGTAATAAAAGTTCAGTTTATGAAAGGGTGACTTTCTCAGCAGAAGTGTAGAAAAAAGGCAAACGCAACTGATACTACAGTAGTGCCACGCGCGGCTATAGTGGTGTTGAAAGGCTAATACTACAGCAGTGCCACGCGCGGCTATAGTGGTGTTGAAAGGCTAATACTACAGCAGTGCCACGCGCGGCTATAGTGGAGTTGAAAGGCTGATACTACAGCAGTGCCACGCGCGGCTATAGTGGTGTTGAAAGGCTAATACTACAGCAGTGCCACGCTCGGCTATAGTGGTGTTGAAAGGCTAATACTACAGCAGTGCCACGCGCGGCTATAGTGGAGTTGAAAGGCTAATACTACAGCAGTGCCACTCGCGGCTATAGTGGTGTTGAAAGGCTAATACTACAGCAGTGCCACGCACGGCTATAGTGGAGTTGAAAGGCTAATACTACAGCAGTGCCACTCGCGGCTATAGTGGTGTTGAAAGGCTAATACTACAGTAGTGCCAAGCGCGGCTATAGTGGAGTTGAAAGGCTGATACTACAGTAGTGCCACGTGCGGCTATAGTGGTGTTGAAAGGCTAATACTACAGCAGTGCCACGCGCGGCTATAGTGGTGTTGAAAGGCTAATACTACAGCAGTGCCACGCGCGGCTATAGTGGTGTTGAAAGGCTAATACTACAGCAGTGTCACGCGCGGCTATAGTGGTGTTGAAAGGCTAATACCTCCTTAATAACCTTTCTATTATGTAATGATTAAGGTTAGTCTAGGGGAGTCTTGTTTAGTTAGTCATGTTTGTTAACACTGGAATTTTTTTTCATTATAAGAGGGCTGGTGGTGAAACACTTGTATTAGGAAGACACTAGACGTGTGGTCCAGCGCGTTTATGGGTAAATATCACGGCTATTTTGACGTTATGCCCAGACACCAGCCGACTCCTAACTACGTGCTACCGTGTTTAGGGTAACATCTATTTTTACTTTTGTTTAAAAAAATGTTTTATGGTCTTATGATTGAATATATACCTGTACATTGATATAAATGTTAATAATATTATAAATTTTAGCCTCTAATAATAACTAATTTGGTAGTCTATATTGCCCGATGACAGCATGTGTACTGAACACCTTCCTTCCACTAACAAGGGCTTCTTTACACTACATTCATATCGGAGAATCTTCAAGTGGCAGATAAACAAATTCATTATACACGTGAATTCAGAAAAGAAGCGTAAAGTGGAGAGACAGATAAAAAGAGACACCAGAAGGCAGTAAGTATGAATGGTAGCCAGCTGGAACGGTCTGTACTGTACAATATATGACTACAGCATATACGAGAAGAGAGAAAGCACAACCTTTACTATTTCATGAAGTAACTAGTACACAAGCAGAATTTCCTTCTCATTGGAAGTATACAGCAATAATTATTTAAACAAAAGGAAAAGCGAAGAACAGACATAGAGGCTGAGGTTCTTGCTGTGAAAGAACAAAACTGCACGATAATCTGATAGACGAGCCAGGGACTTGGATTCATGGAGAAACAACACAAGGAAGATGTGCTTGAAGAAAATTATTTAGATTACAACTGGAACAGTTTTATGAGTTGTCATATTATGAATCATGATAGAGTAGACGGTTTATTTTTATTACAAAAAGAAAAGAAAAAAATTATATATTTTAGACAAAGATAAAGATACGAGCACATGAGTTCAAATCTAAGTTGGTAAAATTACGTTACATTCGGATTATGTTATAGTGTCTATTTATAACACTAATAAATTGTAGTTAAGTTTTGGAACTCTTTAGGTTACAGGTTCTTGAGGTAAACATTGCTTTTTTTCTGTGCTTTATTTAACTTAGACATTATGCACACCTGATAAGATCTGAGAGGACGAACGTGACTCCTCTCCGTAGTAGGGTGGATGTATTAAGCTCATGGATAATCCTAATGCTTTCAAACGCTGGATAGTCTCAGGGCCATAGCTTTCTACGTTGATTGAGCAGTTTGAGAGTGAATGCTTACTTGGTGATGATCCCCAAACTGTAAATATCACAAACAGGGATTGTCAAGTCAGATGATATTTAAAATGCAAGTGAACAGCTTTTCCAACACCATGAGGAATATGAGAAATCATTTCCTAACAGATTTTCCTGAGCTGATGACTCTTGGCAGTCGAAATTGTATAAAAGAATCAGTGGCGGAATCAAATCGGAATCTCGAAAATACTGACAAGTACGTCAGGAATGTCCTTGAGGGCCGCAACACTTCCATATATGAACGAGCAAAGAAAATTTGCTGCGATTGTTCAAGCATGCTCAACCAAAAAGGACTTCAACCCAAGGTAGGAAGATAAGAGAAATGCAGGATAATGTTGGACTATTTGGGCAGCTCTATATCTCTATGCAGAATCAAGCTGGGAATCATAACAAATTTTTCTCCAAGGAAGTACACGCATATTCACCTTCACTTTCAGACTTCGGCAAACTTCATTTGCCTGCCCCTAAGTCCCAGCTACTTCGTTCTCTTGAGAAGAGTGAACAACCTGAGGTGCCTTCATCTTACGACGGCAAAACCATGGATGGAGCTGTTATTGTCCATTCCCTTCCGACAGCAAGTGTAAGCACATTTGAAGAATATGCTGATACATTATTTATTCCATATCTCCAAAACCAACTGGAGACTGCCTCACAGCTTGAAGTTGTGTGGAATAATTACATACCAAATAGTCTAAAGGAATCGACAAGAGAAAAAAAGGGGGAAAGGTATTCCCAGAAAGGTGTCGGCTCAGGCAAAAATTCCGGGCAACTGGAGGGATTTCCTTCGTGCTGAAGAAAATAAGAAATAACTTTTTGACTTCTTACATCGAAAGCTGAGAATTTCGCCTTCACACCATCCAAGGCTGTCTACATCACATAAAAGGAATCAGTAGTGTCCAAATCACGAGGAAGGCGACATCGGAATTGTCTTACATGCCTTGGTAGCATGGAGGAAAATCTATCCAAGTCAGAATAGTGGACACTGATGTCGTGGTCATTCTTGTTGGCGTGTTCAGTGAGCATATAACCACTTAACCATTGGCAGACATCTGGGTGGCCTTTGGAAAGGGAAAACTACAGTTATTTAAGTATTAATGCCATTTGCTCCAATCTTGGATGCCAGAAATTATTATCACTGACAGTCTTTCATGCATTCAGTGGATGAGATGTTACATCAGCATTCAAGGGAAAGTGAAAGCTTTCGGCTTGGCAAACATGGCAGGCATACAGTGAGATTACAAAGACATTTGCATACCTGGCCACTCACCCTTTTGAAGACCTCGATTTGGATTCCATCCACTTCATGCGTTTGGAGCGCTTCCCTATCGTCCTTTATGGCGGAACAAGCCCTTTCAGTTCTGTCAATGAACTACGAATGGAGCTATTTTGCCTACCTTCAGCATGCGCCTCGAGCGGTCTACCAAGATGGAGTTTGGACAACCAGCACTCAAATCAACAAAATGTACCATCACCAGAAAGATTTGGTTGGACCAAAATTTCTGGGTTGTGGAATCCTGTCTGGTGAACAATTCCTGAAGTGTCGAAAACCTGCAGAGAGTTGGTCAAATGTTCTTGTAGAGGTGACTGTTCACGTTGCAAATGTGGCAAAGCGAATCTTCAATGATCACCTCTTTGCAATTTCAAGTGCAATAAAGCTATCTAGACTTAATGTCAAATTCAAAGCGAGTGATAACGGTGTTTTGCTTGGTGTCTTCTTATATTTACATTGAAATGAATGCCAAGACATGTTTACTTGGAACTTCTGTACAACAAAAAAATTTCTGACATCTGTGTGTATTATACTGAACAGTCTATAATTTAGCAATATTAAGAGGCATTCAGGAGTTTTTAAATGCCTATTATGTGATGAAACGCCATTATTTATTCAGAATATCATTTTTCATAATAAATGTGAGTAAATCACGAAGAAAGTTATAAAAAAATACAGTCTTTTATTATCATACGTCATATCATGAATTTCTAGCAGCCATCTTAGAATTTTGCTATTTTAGGGGATTCTGGGAAATGTTCAGGATGGCTTCGAGACTAAAAGTTAATGGGATGTCTAGAGGAAACTTCGTACCAAATTTGGTGCTTTTATCCGCCAAGTGACGATCAACCTAAAAAATGAAGCTAAGCCGCCCTACTAAGGGAAGAATCTGAGTAAGACTTGGAGTCCACCCTTTGTTCAGTGGTACACTTCCCTGTTCAGTGGTTATAAGCTATTTGTCTAACCCAGAAAGTGTTACTTCCCCTTAAGCTTGCATCACCCAGAGAGTGTTAGTTCCCCTTAAGCTCGCATCACCCAGAAAGTGTTACTTCCCCTTAAGCTTGCATCACCCAGAGAGTGTTAGTTCCCCTTAAGCTCGCATCACCCAGAAAGTGTTACTTCCCCTTAAGCTTGTCTCACCCAGAAAGTGTTACTTCCCCTTAAGCTTGCATCACCCAGAAAGTGTTACTTCCCCTTAAACTTGTAGAAAGTGTTACTTCCCCTTAAGCTTGCATCACCCAGAAAGTGTTACTTCCCCTTAAGTTTGTCTCACCCAGAAAGTGTTACTTCCCCTTAAGCTTGCATCACCCAGGAAGTGTTACTTCCCCTTAAGCTTGTCTCACCCAGAAAGTGTTACTTCCCCTTAAGCTTGCATCACCCAGGAAGTGTCACCTAGAGAGGAGAGCCGTTTGCTGCCCGGTAGTCTTTTTTTGATCACATTCCACGAAAGAGATGTCCAACGCCTTGAAGTGACGTTTCCCAAGAGAGAATTATTATCGTCCCAAGTTTTCTTGTCTGTTGATGAGAGTATTTACATTAAATTAGGCTGTTTTCATATAGTCGTTGGAATTTTTTTGGGTATCAGTGTGTCAATTCCAGTCATTATAGCGGGCCTAGAGAATAATTAATTACGTGTTAGACTCAAGAGAGGAAAATATATTAGAAAACATCACTAACAATACAGGAATTGCAACAAAATTCCACGTGAACAACTAAGGCATACACCCGTATAATAACATACCAGCCGACGTCCTGGAAGTTATCTTTGAAGTTGATACCGCAATAAAATTTACCTTATCTTTGTCACACTAACTTGTTCAATACATCACAAATATGAAGTGATGAGAGATAAGCTTTAATCATTGTGTTAAATATAAAACCACATTAAGAATGATAGGTAGCAACGAGGTATAGCACGGGCTTGTCTGTCTCTGATTTTACGAAGTTAAGATTGAAATCTCCTGTCATGTAACAAACTGTTTCTCAGAGTTTACGTTGGGGATTTGTTAATTGAGGTTATCAAGAAGATTCTTATAATTACATGATGACTATTTCCTCTGATATATCCTGTCATTATGTATTTCAGTCCAGAACACTCTTGAAAAGTTTAAACTCTGATTATCCCAAAACTAGTTATTGTACGTATTATTGCACAAAATTCAACACCACCTCTGTGACGAGACACGATTATTTAGTGGATTGTTTAACCCCCAATTCTTCTTACTGAGAGAAGTAGTGTACCCAGAACAAATCTGCAACATTTGGGAGGGTCACACTGGATAACATATTTTTCACAGATATTCAGGACCACGAAATCAAACCTAAGCGACAATGGTAAGAGAGACACGATACTGTTGTCCCTCCAACACCATGAGCTACAAGGTAATGTGATTGGTAGTTGATCTGGACTGATCTTCGGAGAGTTGTCGTAACTGATTGATAAGAAAATGCAGCTAGTCTGAACTACTTGACTGGGAGAGCGAAGATAGAGAAAAGTATAATGTTAACATTATACTTCATGTTATGCTGATAATTACCTTTCCAGTTGACTTCAGATCTGAATAGTAGTGTACGTGCCCAAGTACTCATAAGTCTCTCACCATTCTAATTCCTTCTTGATACTCTGTTTTTATCGCGACTCCATCACATTCACCGAAAATTCCAATTATGTTAATTTTACAAGTGAAGGAACGAGGAGTGTCCACAATGTTGCCAAACCTTACCTTGGTTAATGGAATATAAAGGCCAGAGAAACGCATCCTGTCACCACTGTTAGTCCGGCCGCCTTGGAGCTTACATCCCGTGGACCATAATCAACATTAGGTGGGTTCACATATTTTTTATTTATTTTAGTTTCGATACAGTCTTTAGTGTCATAAATTATGATTAAAACCAATATATATATATATATATATATATATATATATATATATATATATATATATATATATATATATATATATATATATATATATATATATATATATATATATATATATATGTATATCTTGATAAAATCACACGGGAAAATGGAAACAACGGAGCACCTTAGCTTTCGTCTTTATTCAAGACACAGAGTTGTTTATTATTCTTTACTCCACTTTAACTATATTTAGTAAGAATCGCTGAAGTAACACTAGCCTAGATTCTAAAGATGAATACACAAAGAATAACAAACATATTGCAACCAACAATAACAAAACATTCCCGTTAAAAACAAAGTAATGGAGTGGAGGAATCGTGAGCTACCAGTACTGGCTGTACTCGGTAGGTGAGGAACGACTCTGCTGTGACCCTTGTCATGTTGTCGGGGCAAGTGGTGAGGGTGCATATACTGTATATAGATCCCAAGTGACAAGGGTGAAGAAAGTTCAGTGGAAATACAACCAGTGGCTGGAAGTGAGTTGCAGGAGTAGAAATAGGTGCCGCGGCTTAACACAACATGCCTGTTTGTTATAGGATTGTAGTATAGACTACCAGCATCATGACCGCCGTACAAGACTCACACTGCCGCAGCTCGAACCTAGAACCCAGAACCCCGATAGGCCCCGCCCAGTGGAAAAGGAAGAAGTAGGTTAGTAGTAGAGTTGTTGGTGACAGGTGAAGGTACAGTCTATGAGCTTATGCCAAAGATGGAATGGAGCTAGTTGGAGAGGAAGAGTTTTGAATCTCTGATCTTAAAATGTCAGAGTATTCGTTGCATGGAAGAATCGGGGTATCGACATAGAGTTTTTTTTTTTTTTAAGAACCTCGGATAATCCTCATTGGTTACGATATTGCTATTACACAGTGAGAGTTTGAGTGGAGTGGTGAAAGGAGAATATCTGAACTCAGAGCGGCCTGATAGGGTGTACCTGGATTGTTCTCAGGCCACCTAGGTATAGATATATGATTGTTATTGTTGTTGATTGCGTGTTTTAGTATAGCGGGGTGGGCATGGTGTTTTAGGTCTGTTTAGTATGGAAGAGCTCCTGTTTCTGTATCTGCGGTGAAGTATGATGTCGTCAAAGTATTGCTGCCTTTGTGGGTTCTGTGGTTAAGAGTTTTCCACCTGTTTCTCACTTAATGTCTTCAGTAGATGTTGAGAGGTGGAATGTTTCTGTGTTCATGTAGGTGTTCGTTTGTGATAAATTATGTCTGGTGCATTATGTGTATGAACTTCAGTGCTTTATTCTGAATGACTTTTAGTTTCTTGATATTGGTTGGTGCTGCTAACTGGAGTGCGTTGGATGCGTATGATAACAGGGGGGTGGGGGGTGGTGTATTAGTGCTTTGTATATGTGTGTTTTAGTTTTGTTGTTGCACTTTTGAATCTTTGTATGACTGTGATTGTTTTTTATGCTATTGCTGTTTTATAGATATGGGTGTTGGGCTGTTGGCGCATGGGTTTAGGTATACCTGGCGAGGTTGGTGTCTTTTTTTGTGTGTGCCACAGTAGATGACTTATGATTTGATAGAATTTGTTTGTATACGCCATTTGAGTTCCCACTTTGTGACCTGTTCGAGTTCCCTATGTGTTTTTGCTGTAATGTAGTCTAGTACTGTTCCGTGTCTGACTAGTTGTGTTATGTCGTCAGAGTATTGTATGGTCACTGAGTCAGTATGTATGGGGTCAGGCAGGTCATTAGTGTGAAGTATGTATAGTGTTGGTGAGAGTACTGAGCCTTGTGGAACTCCTGCGTTAGTGGGAAGTAGTGTTTTTTCATGTTTTAATTTAATTCTCATTTGTCTGTCTGTCAGGAAGTTGCATAGGAGTTGTGATTTTCTGGGGAAGGTTGAAGTTTGTGCATATCTTGTATTTTAGTCCATCGTGCCAGACTATGTTAAATGTTTTGGTGATGAGTGCTGTCTTGTATGGTCTCTTGTTCCTGCGGAGGAAGTTTGTGTTTACGTTCATTGAATCCTGTGTGGAGTATTGAGCCCCAAATCTAAATGGTTTGTGTAAAAGCAATTCCTCATCTTCAAGGTGGTACCAGAGGCGTTGGTTGTACAGTTTTTAAATGTCTAGCTCTGTGGGTCTGTGATTTTTGCCTGGCTGTGGTTGTTCTGAAGAGTTTGGGGAAGTATCCTGTAGCAAGTTGAGTGTTGTAGAGGTATGTGGTAGGTGATGGCTGTGGTTGCTTCCAGGAGTAAATGTTTTGGGATTTGGTGTCCTATATTCCTGTCACCTGCTCTTTTCTTCTTTGTTCTATCGAGTGGTTGTTTGACTACCGTCGGGGTGAATGGTGCAGTGAGGATGTGTTCTTGTGTGAGAGTGATGGTGTCTATAGTGTTTTCTGGTGTAATTCTGTCGTGTAGTCTTTGTGCGGTGATGTTATTTATGGTGTTTAGGATGGGTCTGTGTTGGGTTGGGTGTGTGGGTGGAAGATATGTTCCCAGTGTTGTTTTAATGTCTGCTACTTCAGCTGGCTCTCTGGTCCGTCTGCCGTTTACTAAGTCATAACAAACCAGATTGAGAAAACGTTTGAACTGTCTCGCAAAAATCCTCGTACACTACTTTGCTATCATGAAGCACCAAAGATGGTATGTCCGGGTTTTAAAAGAAATATTTTCTTTTGTTTGAATACAGTTTTGAAAATTACATTACACATTTTTTAGAAGGTTTAAGAGGGTCATGCCAAATATTTTGGAACACGTCCTTATAAACAATTTTGGTTCTGCTTTTTGGCATTTAATTTTTCGGTAATAATTGGGATCTTTATATATATATATATATATATATATATATATATATATATATATATATATATATATATATATATATATATATATATATATATATATATATATATATATATATAAATATTTTTTTATATAATAAGTATCATCATTTTAAGACGCATCAAACTATCGTAGTTACACACGTAATAACTAACAACGTACTGTATAGTAGGAGCCTCTTGTTGTCAAAGTAGCATCATGATAACAGCGCAGATGGTCATGTAGATCATCATGATGGAGAAAGGTGAATATTAAAAAATAACGAACCTAACTTAACCTACTTTAAGTATAATTTGGCTCGCCTATGGTGGTAAACGACGTATTAATGAAAATAACGAATTTTACGAATTAAATTTTATTGTTATAGCAATAAAAAGAATAAATCTATTTGGTAAAAACTTCGGTTGTTTTTATTTAGTGCAATATATATATATATATATATATATATATATATATATATATATATATATATATATATATATATATATATATATATATATATATATATATATATATATATATATATATATTAGTTTAATGATCACACACAAAATGTTATTTACATTGTAGTAAAGAGTAAGAAAAGTTCCTACCATTCCCATCTCTTGAGATGTCAGCTAACTCCATGGTTGCCTAACCGGCCACAAGTGATGGTGGAACAGCTTCAGGAGCTCATATTATTCAACCAGGAAGCTGCCTGGACAATGTGGTATTTCCGGTTGTAAGGATAAGAATTTATGGTTGAATTATAAATATTTCTAATTTGGTAATACGGACAAGAAGAATTCGGCTATGTAGGTCGGTGACATGTTCTCGGGTTTAGTTTAAAAAAAATATTGACAAAGCTTGGAGTACAGTTTGCCTATTCTGAGTAATTCAGTCAGGTCTTGACACTGAGGGTGGTATCACTTCTCACTGCCACGCAGGACAGAGGTTCATACACAAAGAAATACATCATATTCATTAACAGTATATATAGGTCAGAGTCATGTGGGTAATGTCACTGTTCACTGCCATGCAAGACAGTGGTTCATATACATTGGACGTCATATTCTAATTGAAGACTAATCAGTGTGGGCTAGCAAATTTGGGATAAACAGCAAGAATGTCCTCAAGCACACCTGATTCAATGAAGTAATTACAAAGTTCATGATACAATAAGCCAGGTGGCCTGAAATCTTTGACAGTGTCACATTCAATAATATAGTGTTCAAGTGTATGCTTTAAAGGTTTATCACAAAGTTTACATGCTGAGTGTTCCGGTATGGGTACAGCGTTACTAACCTGCCAGATGTGTCTGTATCCTAGCCTAATTCTGGCCACGACTACATCACATTGTCTGGTTCTGTCCTTATGCTGGCCATACCGGTACCTCTCGTCACAAAATTTGTCATATTTACTAATGCTAAAACTGCCAGGTCTTTTTGCATTTCTCAGTTCTTCTAGATCAGATTACATGATTCTGACTTGAATATTTTTAAGTACAGCATTGGACAGGCCAAGGTCACGGTCAACATTTTCTTTCTTACATGCCTCATTGGCCAGTCTATCAGCACGGTCATGATACCTAATTCCAACATGGGACGGAATCCACACAAATTCGATACGAGAGTTGTTCTCATTGGCAGTTATCACATTTTTCTTTTAATATCACATACAACTTTAGACATAGAGCCTGACGGGCTGTTCATTGATTTCAAAGCACTTTGAGAGTCACAGAATATCACCCCACCTCCATTTTCTCGGCTGGGTTGATCTCCGAAAAAAAAAATGATCATAATTTTATATTGCACAGAGCTATCGAGTCGCCTGGAGTACGCTGATTAATGAAGATGTGGCTGCCAGTTGTGCTGGTTTCCCTCTTACTTGGAGGTCTACCAGCGACCCATGCAACCGCTGGTAAGTATATTGTAAATTTATGTTTAAATATTTGACAGTGTCACCGAATGTTCTACCGCCAGTCTTCAAATGTTGTCAGTAGTAATATTCCAAGATTTGGTCAGTTACCCAAGGAGGTAAAACACCTAAATTACATCAATTACAACAGTAGAAAGAAACTTGAAATGCTTATTGATTGAACATGGTGTTTCAAAGCTGTAAACCTAACTTTTCACACAAAGATGCAGTAAACGTTGCTTAAAAAACTGACCCTTTAACAATACAATGATAAGAGAGAGATCCCAAATAGTTTATTATCATTATATGACTGTAGTTTGCCTAATGGACACTGACTAAGTTAATTTTCCGCAAATGCTGTTGGTGTTGTCGTATAGTAATGTTTCATCAAAAAGTTTTATTCAGGAGTGAACAAGAGATCGGTTTCTACAACAAACAATAAACTTGATAAAGCAGAAATAAATGTTTTCTTGAAGGACACAGTGCAACTTATGGGCACGTAACGTAGATTTCATATCGCATATAATAATTTCATGCTAGACATAGGAAGCTGTTATTTCTTTACTGTATTAGTTCAAAGACGACGAATAAAATAAATATCCATATATGATATCAATCCAAATCTGAATACATTTGTAATATATATATATTTTTTTGTAGTTGAGGAACTGGGTTGGTGGGGCAGCACAGAGCGTTAATTGACAAATGATGGTCTGGTAATGTGCCCTTTCCCTCGTTATGGTACCAAGGGTTACTCGGAAGGCTGTTGCTATTTGATTTACAATACTAGTAATGAAATTGTCAAAAAACGAAGTCTTTACCTTTGCTTCTAATTTTATTGATATCTGGAAGAGCAGATGAAGAAAGGTTGGACTGCATTCATCGCGAATGGTGTCAAAACTAATTCTTTCTTTATAAGAGTTGAGGTCAGGATCAATTTACTTTAATTTTTATTCATGCAGTTAACTTTCTTTAAATAGGTTGCTCTCAAGGTTGACCAGTGTTAACAGGGAAGGTGTTATTGAAGGCGCAGGATATATTATTAATCTTTATTGTTAAACAGCAGTAGACAAGATATCACTTGATAGTAATATTGGTAATTAAACAATGTGCAATGTGATCCTTCAGTAAGTTAATGTTATCTCTGTCTCCATGTCATATAGGAACCAGATCCTGCAACAACAACGGCATCGTGGTGCTTCATGGAATGCCGTTGGTGACAGTAGATCACAAGTGCGTGCAGATTTTGTGTTTGAACGGATTACCTATGCCCAAGTTGTTTGAAAATGCAAATTCTGGCTGTAAGTTCTATGCATATGTCCCAATTTTCTTATTTTTGTTCGGAGTTCTTCTTAAATAGCACATTCAAGCAATTGTCAATGTTTCACAATCACACTACTTTTTCATCAATGTTGAAATGCTTCTTCAGTTCCGTTCTTCCTCCTTCCCACGTTTTACTCCTTAGCAATAACTTCCTCTCCTTTCCATAGAACAGCACGTACTCTTTTGTTAATGACACCAACTAACCCAAATTTTCTCCAAGCTGTCTAATCCCTAGTTGATTACCTGAACACTGGACTTGTATCAAACAAATCCTGAATTCATAGCTCGGTAGTTCAAAAACAACTTTGCTATATTCATTGTTCAAATAGAGGCACAAACTTTATCTCCCGCAAACAAGATAATTCTCAGCCCCACATTTTCATTCACAAACACAAGTATTATGTCAGCCACAAAATAAAAAATTTACCCCCAAAAAGTAAAAATGCTTTCTTGTTCTGGATGGTGAAGCCCTGCACAACGACCACCCTCATATGGAGTATACTCTAACATGGAGGGATGTACACCAAGGTTCTATTTCTCAACAATAAACTATAAAGCGATTGTCCTCATCAACGAATAGTCCTTCATTTCTTCTCAATCTATTCTCCTGTTAGACGGTTTATTTCTTCACTATTGCTCAGTCAATATTTCCCTCGTCAACGCCTCAATTAAATGCTATCAATTATTTCTCTCTTATAGTTGAAACACTTTGTTTTTTGGCTGTATTCATTCATAACTTTTATTTCTTCCACTTCCTGTTTCGGGGAATTCTCTCTCACCATGTTCTTAATCCTTCTCTTAATTTTATGATACATTTTTGTCCTAAGTTTTCAGTCAGACGCTCCATAAGCAGCTTCTCACATTACATTTACATCAATTTATTTTTTCAAATTTTCTCTCCACTTATACATACTTAATCGCTTTCTTCCTGCACAAGTATGGATAATTTTCTTCCCATTTCGGTTCATTCTTAGTACTATATATTTACTCAATAGGTCACCGAATATAGTAATCCATTTCTGTACGTGATAAAGGCTTATCATCTACACTTGTATTTTAATCTTCCACTTTTATAACTACTTTTTGATTGACCTATAATATTCTGGGACTACCCCTTGTATTACGTCACATAACTCGACTCAACAGCAGAGCCACACCTTAACTCTTGGACAACCGTCACCTCATGCATCCCTGTATACGTCCCATGTACTGAACCTTTTATCTTCGTTTCTCTCAAAATCGACACAACTAAGTATTGTCCATCAGTCCGTAATTCTCACTTTTTTATTATCTTGTTTGCACCTGCACACGTTCTGAAATCTCAATTTCTTTTGTTTTCTTCTTTACGCTCTTACATATTCAGGAGGTAGACCCGTGAAGCTCTGGGTAGGTGATGGGTTTGCTAACTACACCCATCTGGGCAACGGGGAATAGGAGACGATATTTGTCGTTGTAAAGAGTAATATTTCCTAAATGTATTTTAGGTTGCGAATTCAAGAACACTCTGTATGCCCCTGGACAAGTGTTTCTAGACGGCTGCGTCAAGATGACCTGTGAAAAGAGCAAATGGAAGCCTGTGGGAAACACCGAGTTCAGATGTAAGTATCACATCTCTGTCTCTTGTTGTGCTAAATTGACCTCTCAGTCAATTATATTAATAGCTCATTAAAACCTTACATTGCTGTAACAAATAAAGCTTTCTGTTGTATGATATATGACTTGTCAACGATGTGTATTAACCCTGATAACCGAAGCACGTAAATAAAGCACATTAACAACACGCTAATATTTAGCCTCACCCTAACGACATTTTAAAAGGTTTTATCATTAGAAACTAAGACTCGAGTGTGAATAGCTCAACGTGAAATGGTACAAATAATATTAGTTATTATGAATTCCTTAAATAAAAGGAAACGGTAGCCGTGTATAGAAGCGGGGACCAGAGAGGCCTCTCTTCTCTCTCCTAAATCTGAAGAAGTTGTTTGCTGTAAAACTAGTATGTTATACTTAATAACCCTGGCAGTTAAAGGTCTTAACAAAAAAAGAACAATATTCTATATAGAAGTGAAGTAGTTCCTTGTTCCAGTACCAGGAACTTATGAACGATAATAATCAATGATGACAATCCCCCCTTTCGTGAAGACTCCTTTGGTGGCCTGTGAAGGAACTACACCATCCCTGTTTAATGTGCAATGACCGAGTTGGCAATATCAGTGCTCAGCTGACACAGCCGGTGTTACGACACACAGATGCCTCGTTCAGCCAGCATGTCAACAAGACTCTCCTTGCCAGTCTTCATATGCACCTTCATAGCCAGCACCAGACAATAGAGTCTCTCGCTCACGCCGTTGACGAGGCACTACACACTCTGGGGATTCGGTAACCTTTTCCCCACAGAGTTGTGCATGATGGTCTGGGCCAGTGGTAACACGATCTTCCTTGAGGAAGCAGGAGGAATATCGACATCAATACCAGGGCAATCTAACAATATATGTAGGAAACATCTCAGAGTGGGAACAACGGAGTCAGCTTCTGAGGTGGTTGAGAAAGAGCCTGAAAACACCTGCCTTTTCTCTAGGATATCTCGTCGCAGAATCTTGGCTGCCTGTGCCAAAATTCTCATGTCTATTGAGGTGGTGTTCTTCATCTCCCCAACTACTTGACTGAGATCTTCACAAACACCAGCTCCCAGCAGCCAGATGACTTTTCTATCGTCTTAATGTCAGGGAGCATATTGACAATATCATGGCGAAGTCGAGTTGTATGACCATGACCTTGGGGGCAACCAAGAGATACGAGATGTTTATCATAAAGTGCTGTCAATTTAGCCATACTCAGAACAGTACCAGATTCACGGAGGTCCTTAGTGTAATCACGAAGCTCTTTGAAAACTTGAGCTTTTATTATTTGAATCAAGATCAACTGCATCTGCCATTCTATAAAGTCTACTCAGGCAAGCACGGTGGTACACAGCATATATCGCAATAATGTCTTCTTTCGACAGTTTACCCTGAAGTTTCACCTTACCGATTTTCCTTGCAAGAATGGAAGCTTTTCGCAAGTCTTTCTTGTCTCCAGAATCTTCACAAAAGAAGCATTTTGTTTCAGAAGAGTCCTTGCCTTCAGATGATGTAACCTGGGACTTCTATGTGACACAAACTCAGCCAGATCTCATCCGCCGTGTTTTCATTGGGCTTCCTTGGTGCTTACTCCTCCTCTATACCTTACTCTTGGTCCGCTCCACCTTCTGCTTGTTGACGGCACCTCTGCAGTTTTTTGCGCCACTCTACATGGTTACTTTTCATAAGTTCTACTATACTGCTTGCACCACCACCCCCGCCACCATTGTCATTTAATACTATGAAGCTGGGTAACTCCCCTAACTCATAGAGCTTTGAGATATTGTCCAGAAGTTCTTGGTAACATGCTTTAGTTTCTTGGGTTGGCCACGTAATTTTATAGATGATGCAGGATCTGTAACTGCTTCATTTGTATCTGACCGACATATAAAACATAAGCTTCAGTTACGTGTATCCACACTGGTCATTTTGAATCACTTATCTCTCATTTCAATCAATATTATAACCTGAAAATACAAAAAAAGTCTTGCATCATAAAGTTTGTCTTCAATGAATTCAAATGTTAAGATGTACTCCAAGATAAGTTCGATGCATCATGTTTTTCTGATATAGCCAATAACAGTTATCTTGGAATTCACCTTAAATATCCTATTAAATAACCCCCTATCACAAAAGTAATACCAGAAATGAGTTTCCCAACCCCCAAGTTAGTAGAAATTGAAATATCACACAAGTTTGTAGCTCAAACGGTTCAAAAGTTGAAATTATGTTTGAGGGTTAAAATGGCCGCCAAATTTCAAAATAACCCCCAAAATGGATTCCTGACCCTAAAATTAGCCAGTTCAACTAACCACACATGTTTCTGAACGAAATGGTTTAAAAGTTAGAAATTGCCTTCTTTCGGGTGTTAATTAGCATAATTTATGCTAATTAGTGGGTTCTATGCATAGAGACAAAGTGTTTCTTTGGATATTTTTTTCCTCTTGCCCCAAGGAACTCTTATGCCAAGTGGGACCTTTGCATATGAAATGCAGTGTTCACTCCCCTAGCAAGTCTACTAGTCCGAGCCAACCAATTTTCATGATGTATATCTCTAGTTGGCAATGTTGGTTTTGCTGGGAATTACATCAGTGGGGGTGGCCAAGACGTTCGATCATCAAATGGATGCGTATTTTGTCTGAGGTGCTGGATACACTGCCCTGGAGAACGTTCTGACCAAGTCCATGTAGTGATGTGGATACCCGTAGAGAAAGTGTGTAACTTGTATTAATTATTATGCCAACCTGTAATTTGGTGTATATGTGATTGATATTCTGTGGGCTGGTGTCCTGAAGGTGTATATTACTGTATATGAAACATGTTTTTTTGTTTACAAAGTTTTGTTTACTTCTTCCTACAGGTAAACGTTGTGAAGTGTTCAACGATCCCCATTTCATGAGTTTTGACCGGCACAGGTTCGACTACCACGGAGAATGCACATACGCCCTCACTCAGGAGCAATTCAGTAGGACTCCCAACTTTGGAATTTTCACAGAATTCAAGTGAGTTTTATGGTGTCACGTTTAGCCAAGAAAATTTTATGAAATTGATATGGGTTTTGACCAAATCGTTCACACTGGCATAGTAATAAACCAGCCAAAAAACGGTCAACATAATCATTCAACTATAAGAATAAACGAAAGAAAAATCACCTAGGTTTTATATTCATATAACTACAGTAGGTTAATTAAATTTTTTTATGGCTGCTATCACTTAGGGAGCACAGCACGTTTGCCTTAAGCTTAAGCTGTAAATGGACACTTTTTTTAATAGATGCTTTAAACTGATCAGAACCAGACTTTCTCAACGGTGAATATTACAAGATACCTGACGACGATAACTGAGTTCTCCCACAGGAAATGCTACGCAGTGCCGTCGTGCCTTCACAGAACTATCTTTAAGGACAATCCCAAGTTGTTGATCGGCATCGGGTATCTAGGTCTCAATGCTCCCAAAATTTATGATGTAAGTTGTTACTTTTGACTTTTCACAGCCGATTATGGAAAAATTAATGAATATAATAACTAAATAAAGTAGTTGATGACTAGAATAAGAAATACTACATCGTGAATTAATAATTTAAAAATATATCAATAGTAAATAAGGAATCAATCAGTAGATTTAGTAAATTAATTAACATATAAATGAAAACAATTATAATATAGCCTAATATATAACAACTCGGGTGGCTTAGGAATAATATAGACCAATGTTATCAATAATGACTACAGAACTTTGTCAGGGATATGTGCTGCTGCCATGATCATGATGCAAGGGTTAGTAAGTTATACTCACCTGTTTCATCATCAAGGGAAATTAATGTCCTCAGTTACGAACAATTTTTTCTTTTTATTAAAGAGATGAATCTCCCATAAATTCTTAATTGATAATGTCTAGTGCAATTATAATTCTGGTATACACGCTTAAAGCCATATGCTGTTGAAGGAAGTAGTGCATTACAGTATAATATGAATATGAAAAAGACTGGATTTTGAAGATATTTTTTCATCCCAGTAAAACATAATAAACTTTTAGGTGTCTTGGATATAAGGCATCAGCGAGAATGTTATTGGATTTTTCAAATCAATATTTGTGGCATCAGAAAGTTGCAGTGTTAGTTTAGAGTCAGACAGCAAGTTTAGGATGGCTGCTGCGTTCCATTTCCAACTTCTTAACATATTTATTCGAATATTCGAATTTCTAATGAGAGCATTTGTAAATAACAGTGAATGAAATAAAATTTAATGGTAAAATAGTATGAACATTCGGTATTTCAATGTTAGTGCTCGTATTACAGGTCGTGGAAAGTATTACAATAACTGGTCAACAGATTAGTTTTGAAAAAAGCTAAGTATATGACTTTAGAGCCTTAGTGTTAATGCCTTATAGGTGGAAGTATTAGTTGTTTCCAAATTAGAATTAAACCTTTAATAAATTATGATAAAGAACAGGTTGCTTAAAGAAGTGGCATATTTAGTTTATATGGGAATCAACAAAAGTTGTGGTGGTAGAGTTAAAAGAGATTCTAAAATCATTAGAAGCTCAAACAAAAACAGCGTTAAGAACTTTAGGTCGGTACTACTGGAGGAGTCAGAAGCTTGACACTCTCAGTAGACATTAGAAAGAGCCCAGAAGCCTTTTAGATGTGATGCTCAAGGAGTTTGTTACTCTGATAGAAAAGCAAATGAAGAGAAATGCTGAAAAATCACGGATGGGACACTTGAATCATAAAATCAGGGATAAGATGGAATAAGAGATTTTAATGGATACAGTCATTGGCAGGAGGGCCAGGGAAGGCGGAATATAGGATGGCTGAATGAAGTAAAAAAAACGAGAACCAGGAAAAAGGTAAGAATAAGGAGAATTAAAAGAAACAGTCCGAAAACGTATGGGGTGGAATGCAAAAGGACCAGTGCTTAGACATGGGGATAGTACCTTGATAGAACATATTAAACATTATTGGACCGAAGTTTCACCGATGTGGGAATATTTGTTCATAAACCAGACACTTTTGTGAAGCTTTAAACCACCCATCTTCTGTGCTTTTAAACCTTTTGTGTTTATTTTACGTTTTATTCATACCATAAACCAATAAAGTGTTTTATAATACTCATTGGTTCATACACATATATACAGTAACTTGATTTATTGATGCACTAACTGGGAAACCGGAAGGGTACTTTGGTTTGACTCCTGTTCGATCATCTAAACTACATGCTACAGTCAACCCAATTGTCTGTAAGCGGTCTGTGTACTTACTATTTTTGAGGTTTCATGGAGATGTCGTAACTGTAAAGCATTATGTTACTGCGATGCATGTAAACAATGGTTTGATTCTAAAGATTGAATATGATGACTTGGTTTTCTTTAGTAGTGTATACAAGAGGTGTACGAGCGTGGTCGAGTGGTTACAGCACTCGCTTCCTATTTCATGGTTCAGTTTTTCGATCAAGTGCAGTACTGGCCAAACTGTCTCCTTGTGCATCGAAGGAATTGTACATGGTGTTCTGTATCCACACTAACGGACAGGCATTCCTGTGGTTCCACTTTCACCAGAGTTGCAGGGTTGAGGTACAGGTAGGGTGTACATTGATTGATGTGTTAGAATGGTTACTAACCACAACACCCGCCTCCTGCAGATACTTATCAATGGAGAGAAGTTCACCATCCCTGGTGATAATTACGCCCACAGACTGATAGTGAAGGAAGAGGATCAGGACGTGCTGGTCTGGCGTCAAGGTTCTTGCATCAGGATTCTCGGATCCAATGGACTTACGGTAAGTCTTGTGCTGAGGAGAAACGTCTCTGTGCCCTTTTAATTGTTTTTATATTGTCAAAAGGTCCTAAAAGTATAAACAAAATAAATAAACATCTTCATATATATATATATATATATATATATATATATATATATATATATATATATATATATATATATATATATATATATATAGGGTGGTCCAAAATATCACATATTTGTATACGTTTTCTCCACAAGGTTTATTTTTGTCCATTAGGTACAAAATGCATCCCAGAAAAAAATTGGATCATTTAAAGCATATTTAGAGGTCAATCCAATGTCCTCTTTTTTTCCATTTAGTACGTAATAAGGATTTTTCGGGGCTAGATAAACACATTATAAACACATTGTCTTTATTCAGCAAAATATACTATTTAGATTGATAATGAAATAATTGTAGAACTGATGAGATATAAATGAAATAAGTAACTTCATCTGATTAATGGTAACCCTTGTCTGTGTTTCCTGTTTCAACCTGTCATTGTCAGTCCCTATGACTCAATACTTGACTCTTTGCCCTTTCCAAATAGGCAACTAGGCTATATACATTGAAATATACCCAATATAATGTGTTGTGTATATTAAGACTGTATCATGCGGACAAGAAAATTCAGTCCTACACTACAAGTATAATATGCAAAATGGATTGACCTCTAAATGTTAATGAATATGGATAAAATTTTACAGACCTTATCTATGAACCAAATGGACAATTTTAAGGCTTGTGGAGGCAATATATTACTACTTATATTTTTTACCATATAGTTTTGGACCACCCTAATATATATATATATATATATATATATATATATATATATATATATATATATATATATATATATATATATATATATATATATATATATATATATATATATATATATATATATATTTATGTAATAATCACAATGAAAACGTGGATAAGATAAATCTTGATAAAATCACACGGGAAAATGGAAACAACGGAGTACCTTAGCTTTCGTCTTTATTCAAGACATCTTCAGAGGCAACTGGATTACATGGACAGAGAGAGGCTTAAATATACAGGGTGACCTAAAAACATGAGGTCAGGTCATAATGATGACACACAAGCCGCTTGTTATACCGACCAACCAACAAACAAAAGTGAAAAATAAACTGAGTGCTTCCCAGCTTGAGTTTTGCACAGCACCTGGAAGCAAAATATAAGAGCGGTGGGGGTTACAATAACAACCAGTCAGTGTATTTCTTATCGCTCGTCATTGCACACAGTAATTTAGGAAAACCGAACCCAAAGAGTGTATGTGATTAAGGGCCTCTTTATTTGCAAGGGTCTGCATACCCTTCTCTGTAAGGGGGGTAGTTTAGGGTACTTAATAGTACTTTAGGTATCCTAAATGAACTAGAGGGTTCTTTAAACGGGTCGACACCTGCCGAGTACTGACCTAGCCAAAAAAAACCAGTCTGCTTTATTGCCCCAAAAGACGTGTCTGTCCCGGAATATCATGTTTTTACTATATTTAAAGTATCTGGAGAGAGGGTGTGTCTTGCTATCCCCAGTCCTGCTGTGAAAAAGGCAAAACTCACCAACTTCTCACCCCCCAAAAAGATAGCAGGACTCCAATGAACTCCAACCAACTTTCTCTTGCAGAGAGGAGGAACCTGCTTAACACTCACCCTACACAGTACACCAGCTAGAGTAAATATAGACAAACAAAATTACGTTACGAACCAAGATTATCACCATTGTCAAGTGGAAACATGATTATCAATGAATAAAGACTATATGAAAGAAGACATTCTGCCGTCTCCTCACTCAATATAAAATCGTTATACATAAATGAGTAAAGGTTTTAGCAAGGAGGTTAAGAGGAATCCCTTGTTAGAATTCGTCCCTCCAGCCACCAAGGCCTCCCTCTCTCTAAGCTTGGTTCATAATTAACAAGATCAGGGACAAGCTCGTGAAGAACTATATCTCTCAAAGTGAGCATCGGAGAAGTGTCCTCCATAACCACGTGAAACATCACAAACAACATTAGCCAGAGATTCCTAGACGCCAACAACTTAGCCAACTACTGTCAACATCTCTGTAACCAAGCACAAATTTGATTTGCTGCAGCTGAATAATATTGTAGTTTTGTCTACTCCGATGGTTCACCAATCCAAACTCTGAAGTTCTGTGTGGGTATTACTCCTATAGCCCCTCAAGGATAACGTAAGGGATGAATATCTCAGCTACGATAATGTTGGCACCATAAGTGATACAGTAATGACTGGTTGTATACTTTAAAGGTGTAAACTCTCTGGTAGCCCCGAGCGATCAGGTAAATTCTGTAGATGTTGTTCTCTCACCTTGCCTTGTCTGTACCTTCTTTAATCTCTATTCTTTTTGATAAGTGTGCAAGGGAAGTCAAGCATTTGATGTATACAAATAGGAGGATTCTCCTCTGGGAATGTTTTATACAGAGTTACAAGCAGGACGTTTATGCTAATCGCCACCCGCCCTTCAAGTCCCTTCGACACCGTCAGTCCGTCGCTTAAGTAATCCACAATCGGAAGTGACGTGTTCTGAGACTACGCCCTAAATAGGTGGCAGGATTTGGGTATGTGATTTCCGTTTGAGCAATATATACTGTCGGGGTCAAGAGTTTGCTCCCTCCTAAATTGAAGCTGCATCAACCCCAAATGAGGGAACTTTTGTCCCCGACTGTGTGTGTTACATAATAATACGTTAGAAAGTTGATAGATGTGTTTCACGAACTGAGGGTGTCAGCAACTTTCCCGAATTCATGTCATTAAGCTCATATTATAACCGTTCTAAGTACGAACAAATTCTCGACTAATCGATGCCTGTTCATCATTCTTGTGCTAATTAATTGTGTGTATAACGCCATAGAATGAGAGATTATTTGTATCTAATCAGTTTTCGTAAGACAAACAAAATTCCATATGATTCACTACTTGACTCTCATAAACTCAGGAATACATTAGGTAATTTAGTGAATCTGAAAGACGGCATTTCAAAATCATTTAAACAAAAACACACAACAATCTGTCTATTTCATATAATAAAAAAACCCTGAAATTGTGACCCAACAAAATGGATCACTTAACAGTTTTTCTTGCTTCAGGTATTCAAGGAACTAACCTTCTGTGATTAATAAAAAATCTACAGACAAATAACTTGTATAAAACTTGTTTTTAGTAAGATATAGGAAAGATTCTTTACGCCATTTGCCTCTGTCTACACAGCAGTAATTGGGAACCTGGATGTTAATCGATTTGCGGACTGTGTTCCGGGGTAATGGTTAGCCAGTGCAGTTGGCGAGTTGTTCGGTCTTCTCGGACTATTCCTTGACACTGGGTCATGCAGCTCGTTAAGTTAGGGCGTGGTTGTTGTGTTGGCGACAGCTTCAGCTTCTTTAACAAATTCATGCCTAAGTGACTCTTTGGCCGGCCATCCTCGTTACACGAGGGGCAACCATTATTTATTATTATATTTTTGGACTCATTTTTCTGAGAGAGAAAAGGGTATATTCCAGCAGTATTTTCTACCATCAGCTCTCAGTAAAAGAGGGGTTAAATCAGTTGCTCAAAGACGACTGCACTACTTTGTACTGTACTATTCTCTAGAAGTCAGCTGAGCGAACCCAAGATTATTATGGACCCACTCAGCATTAAATGTTGCAGTCGTAAAAATGTAGATATATTTTTTTACAATATTTTCTTTATTTAAAAGGCTGTTATTAATTTGAGGCAGTACTCCTGTTTAATTAAAAACTTCACTGAAATGCCTTTGCTTTTATTTTGATAATAAATTAGTTAGAAAGATGACATCGGTAGCATCAGTAAAAAAAATGTAGAAACAAAGTTAGGAGAAAAGCTGCTGACACCTCAGGCCTCAGGGTCCGCAGCCGTGACCACATTGCAGAATCTGAATATCTTTATGTTTTCATACTTATCAAAGGGGCAGGTGGAGGCCTTCTATGGCCGATACTTTACACCTAGGTGTTGGGATAATACGACTTGGTACAGAATCATACAACCAGCGCATACTGATGACCTGTCATAAAAGTTTAACCAGCTCCTGAGGTCAGCTTTCTGGTCTCCCGCTAAGTAACAGAGACCCAGAAGTAATTCTTAGAACTCGACCTTCCAAACTATATTTGTTCATATACGGGTGGCTCTAAGACTGCGAGTGGGTGTTACGAGTCGTAAGAACTTGTGTCTAGGAACTTCTCCCCTGAAAAGTGGCATCAGTCTTACCAGTTTCTTACGCAGATAATTATAATACTACAGTATACTGCATTCTATTCCAGGCCATTTTTTTAGGGCAAATAAACACATTGCAGAGTTACGAGTGTATAATGACAACGACTTGAGCAAAGTGTAGCATAAAACCTCTAGTTCTTTTGACTTAATGTTTATGTAAATTTGAATAATTATCTAGGAATAATCTAATATACAACACTAAGTCACAGATGAATACAGATGATATCAAATTAAGATCCTATTCCTACACGAGGGTATACCACGGACTAGCAGGTGAGGCACGCAACTACCTGAACCCTTAGCTGTAAGACCTACCATGCTTCAGAAACAGAGAAACAAACACTAACCAATCAAAATACCGAAAAATAATAAGCCATATAGTTACCTGAATATCCCAAACGATCCATTAAACAAGTGCCAACATTTTTAAACACATTTTCATAAATGGGTAGGATTATTTCGTGACAGAATGGTTGAATGGATGTGTGAAAAGGTGAGGGTGAATGTGGCTCTCCTTAAGGACGGTCTATATTTTAAGCCATCGGTACGCAAGGAAGCAGCGTGGCCGGCAAGGCATGTGATCACTTTCATTTTCCAACCGTAAGATAGGTGCCCATTTACAACTGAATGGAGTGAAAATGCCCTGGAATCGAATCAGCGACCCTCAGGACAAGAAGCAAGAAATTATTAGCGAGACCGCCACATGCTATAAAGATAAGATATGAAATGCTAAAGAAGACTGCATTTGATAGATAAATTGCACTGCAAGCAACTGCAGAAAAAAAATATATCTAAAAGTTCTGTGCGATATTCAGGAGAGAATTGTTGACAGTCTAGATAAGCCCAATAAACACATGGTCTTTATATGGGTGTTCAGGCAGTGCAACATCAGAGTAGGCAAATGTATAAAATAAATGGCTGAACTTAGCTTGACCAATCACTCAGGCTTCTCGTTATCTGCACCCAAATAAATATAAAAATACTCTTAATCCCTTGTCGAAGAGTAGTCCCCAACATACAGAAAAAACTAAAGAGAAGTGATACAGGCCCAACAACTACCAAACAAATGCTTGTCTCAGAGAAACCATAATTAGAAGATTTAAATAAATATCCAAGCTAAACTGTAAGACAACCACGGCCCATTGTCACTTCAGTCTAACTCCTTTTCACTTTGGCAGTACAGGAAACGTTTTTAGCTACCATATTATTTTTGTTTTCATGATATTTGTTTATTCTGGTATACGTTATTGCTGCCTTCCATTTAGAACATTATTTCATGAATAATCATAAAAAAATGGCTTGTTAATAGACTGACACTATTTTTAAACACTTGAACCACGTGCTTTGCTTTTCGCAATTCAGTCTTCCCCCCCCCCCCCCACATGCTCTCTGAATGTGCTCCAGTTATCTCAGTAATGGCTCTATCTCTCATCTCCTCAGGGATATTTAACGGTTAAGTTTCAATATAACCAACTTACCTCTGCTGTTTTGATGCACATTTACCTTTCACTATGTTAATAACCTGACTAGATCTTCATAATAATCGCGATGGCTGGGTTATTAGGTTAGGTTAGGGTTTGTTCTAATGCTATTCACGATGGCCCTTCTTTGCAGACCACACTATTTATAACCAATTAGTGAATAAAGAAGAAAGAAGAATGCGGAAAAAAATATGAAACAAATTCGAAAGAAAATTAAAGAATGAAAGTAGTCCGGCCTTAATAGATGTGTCGTCGAAGGCCAGAAAATTTAATATAGATTTCGATTTTTTTTAACTCACATCAAGGTGGATAGCTTACTGTACTTTAACATGTTCCTCATTTCCCTTACGTGTCATACAACAGCTATCATAACTCTCAGAACCTTATCATAACTACTGTGCTATACTATAACTGTTTAGATTAGTGTGTTAACTATGAGTCCAATGACATATTACTCGACTTTCTCTAATCCTTCACGTCTAATCTCTCAGCTTCAACAATGCACAAATAGTATTGACATCTGGGCTCATCCTGACCTGAAGAATAAAGTTAATGGGTTATGTGGAAGTCCTGACGATAACATAGACAATGATTTCACCAGCCGAGGAAAACAAGTCTTCGATGTCGAAGGATTTGCACCACAGGAATTCGCAGAGTCGTGGTTGGTAAGTGTTAGCTTGACATATATCAAAATTTAAACTAAAGCTCTTGTTTCCCGCCAAATATAGTCAAGGTATTTGATGTAAAATTAAGCATATCTAGCTGGAACCAAACAAAAACTACTGTGTATCCCTAGAGAAACACCCTAGTTAGGTCTGGTGAAGGTGCGATGTGACAGTAGAAGACATTGTGCAAAAACTAACAAGCCAATATATGATTTACATGCTGGATGAATAACAAAACTGGGAGTGATGTCAATACTCTTATCTCCCAACATACTTTTGGTGAGGATAATCACAATTTCGTATTTATTAAGAAAGAACAAGTTAATCTACACCTAATTTAGTGGTCATAGTGAAGTCAATGTAAATATAGTTTCCATACTTATTTTAGTCTCGTAACATATCAAAGTAGACAAAATAAATCTGACACACAGAAAGAACTGAACTAGATATTTACATCACATAATTTTATAAGTCTTTAATTACTTTTGTTTTTGTTTTTAATGCATCAGACCCCGCCTGGCTGCCCTGCCGGTAGAAAAAAGGGCTCCGCTAAGGTATGTATCACACTGTTGTACCTTAACAATTAAGTTCAGTAGTTAAAAATATTGGCAGTGGCTTCATATTCAAAAACACGATGATGAACACGAATGCAAACTTTGATAATAATTTAAGAAATGGTTATACTAACTTAATCTAGGCTTCAGTGTAAGGCGATAAATGCCTCTTATAATCATTACTCTATTGAAGCAAAGGTCATATATCGCTTTGTGTGGACATTACTTTCTTTTCACTAGATTATTTAATTGAGTTTATTTCTGAAACTGCTCAATGCTTCTCCAGTTGTTTCATCTGCTTGCCCCAATTAAACAGGGTACTGAATGGTGTCCACTATATATCATATATTTATATTCGTCAATGTTACAAAGGATATTGAGCAACTGCCAATAATAATAATAATAATAATAATAATAATAATAATAATAATAATAATAATAATAATAATAATAATAATAAAGAAAATGTTGAAGTGGTTGTGGAGTTTGTTTATATAAGCAAAACAAGTATGTTTTCGTCTTGATAACCTCGTCATGTGTATGCTCATGGAGGGGTAAAAAGTTATTCTTTAATCCTCAGTATGACGACTCAATCCCCTTAGTACACTGTCACTATACTCAAGGATTAATTCATTGTATTCAGGGATTAATTTATCGTACTCAAGGTGTTAAATTATCAGTGGACTAATTCATTATACTGAGGTTACCTTATCTACATTAAATATGTTGCATATTATTTTTCTTCATCATTCACACAAAAGGCTCGAGAAGTTGTAGACAAATGCTGGGGAAATGTTGAAGATTGGAATCTTTTATCGGGCAAATGCAATGAAGCTGTTGAAAATGTGAAACACAATAACCGTCCAGCATCTGCACCACTAACCGGTATACTCAGAGGTGAGTGGCTGTTATGTTATATCTTATTCAACGTTGCTTTTCAATGTTTCAAGTTTATGCATGTTCTGCCAACCTGTGTGATGGAATGCACCGATGTTAACTCATCAATAGCCTAGGACATAATTGGGCCCAGTATGTAAGCGATACTAAGACTTTTTTTTCACAGAAGAATTTTGGAAACGATAAAATGAAATAGAACATGAAGAATATTGCAAATGTACAGTGGTTAATATAAAAAAAAATATTAAATGTGAAAATATAAGTTCATGAAACAAATACTTGAATTCTGTTTGAGTATTATGTAAGGTAAAAAAAAACAAGAAAAAACAAATAACAGCAAAATTCCAAAACATGACTCCTAAGAATTTTTCCAACTTTATTAAATGTTGCATGAGGCAACAAATGACTGAAAATCAAAATGATAAGAAATGCTATATATGGAATGTTACTTAAATAATGAATATTACATGCACAGTGGCCTCACAAAGTACCTATAATAAATGTTTTAATGCCTATGAGTTAAAACACGTTGGCAATTCAAATATTGTACATCAACAATAAAGCTCTAACGGTACCTAACCAGCATTAATGTGGTATTTGCTTGAGCCCGGCCAGAGAGGTTCTTTTATATAGACGAACATTTATGACTATGTGCTACTTTGGAGCTGTGGTGAGATAATCCCACAAGCTGCACCCATTCATGTACCAAGTGCTATGAAACCCACTTGTGTAGTGTGGGTTGTGTGTCATTCCACTTAGTTGGCGTCATTTTGCTGTTGTCGTCGAAAACACGATCATAATCACAGATCAAAACAAAAACAAATTAATCAACCTCATATTTTTGCTGCATGGAATGTCAGGTTCCTTTTAGATACTGGCACAAATAAGCATCCTGAAAGAAGATCCGCCCCTGTAGGAAAAGAACTGGCTAGGTATAACATCGGCATAGCAGACATTAGTGAGTCCCGGCTCCCAGACGAGGGTCGACTCACAGAACGGAGGTCTGGCTATACCTTCTTCTGGAAGGGTAAGTCTGCTGTGGAGAAAACTCGCATTTGTGGAGTTGGCTTTGCTATCCGCCAACGCCTCCTACACAGGCTAACTGAAATGCCTATTGGGATCAACGAGCGCCTCATGACGCCCAGAGTTCCACTGAAACACTTACGTCATGCCTTTTTATTCAGTGCATACGCCCCAACACTGGATGCAGAGGATGACATCAAGGAGGCCTTTTACGCCGACTTACAGAGTGCTAACCTCTATCCCCAGAGGAGAAAAGGTTGTGCTCCTAAGTGACTTCAATGACAGAGTAGGCAGAGGTGCTAACATTTGGCAGGGAATCATAGAGAGAAATGAACTAGGAAGTGTAATCCCAACGGTCTACTCCTCCTCAGCAAGTGTGCTTCACACAACCTCACTATCACCAATACCTTGTTAGGGAAAGGCCGACCAGTTCAAGGGTTCGTGGCAACACCCATGATCCAAACACTGGCATCTCATTGACTACATCATTGTCAGAGAAAGAGATCGCCGAGATGTCCTCATCACCCGAGACATGCATGCCTCAGACCACTGCGACACTGATCATCGGCTCGTCAGAGCCAAGCTCTCACTTCACGTCGCCCCAAAACGGCGAAGGCAACAAACCTCCAGAAGAGGTTTTAACACTAAGCGTCTGGAGATCCAGCGGTAGCACATGCTTTCAGAGAGCAGTTTGAACATAGGCTAATAAACAACCCGACAACAAACAACCCAAATCCCAGTGCCGAATGGGGTATTCTCGACACTGTCATGATAAAAATCTGCAGAAGGCCCTAGGCCAGATCGAAAGAATGCACCAGGACTGGTTTGATGAAAATGATCCGGAAATCAATGTCCTCATCGATGATAAACGTGCTGCTTTATCTGACTGGCAGAACAACCCTCAGTCATACCAAAATAGGGCATGTGAAACAAAAAACCTCCAGATCAACAAAAGATGCACGAATTTAAAACAATTTATGGACCAATCACCCATGGCGCAGGCCCCCTCCGGTCATCTGACGGTATCTCCCTAATTAAAGACGAAGAAGGCATTGCTGGAAAGAGCACTACCATTTGCTGTTCAACAGAAACACTGATGTTGATGTCCTGACTACCCAGCAGGTCCCTCAGCATCCAGAGCTGATCCGTCTCAGCTATCTTCCATCCCTGGATGAGGTAACTACTGCCATCAAACAGATGAAAAGTATCAAAGCCTCAGTGTCTGATGGAGTCCCAGTCGAGGTGCATAAAGCAGGACGACCTCTGCTTACCAGCCCTCTCCACTCTCTCCAAAGAGAAAATGTGGGAAAAGGAGGAAATCCCCAAGCTCTTAAAGATATTTCCAGTGTCAATATTTATAAGAACAAGGGAGATTGGTCAAACTGGTAAATACCGTGGGATCTTGCTGCTGTCTGTAGCCGGGAAGATTATCGCCCGAGGCGAAACACTTCTTCCCAGAATCTCAATGTGGCTTCAGACATCAAGTGGCACCACTGACATGATCTTTGCTGCCCGCCAGATACAGGAAAAGTGCAGAGAACAGCGGCCTGACCTGTACATGGTCTTCATCGATCTAACCAGGGCCTTCGACTCGGTCAACAGGGAAGCCCTCTGGCGGACCCACAGTCATTTTGGCTGCCAACAAAAATTCATCGCCATTTTGAGGCAACTCCTCGATGGCATGAATGGCATGAATGGCACCCAATCTGAGTTCTTCCCCTTCCAAATGGGGGTAAAACAAGGATGTGTGCTGACACCAACTCTCTTTGCCATTTTCTTGGCTGCCTTCCTTATTTGTGCCAGTGCCAATTCAGCTGGCGGGGTAGACATCGACTACAGGATGAAGGGTCTTTTCAACATAAGACGACATTAGGCAGGAACAAAGGTGTAGGCATCTTCCATTATTGAACTTCAGCATGCAGACGACCTTGTTGCTCACACTGAACGCGAACCTACAGAAGATCCTGAACACCTAAGCAGATGTGTATGCACACTTCGGCCTTGAGGTAAATGTACGTAAGACTCAGATTCTCTTTCATCCTGCCCCTGGTTCAGATACACCTCCACCATCCATCCAGCTTAACAGTACTATCCTCCCTAATGTTACCCACTTTCCGTATCTCGGCTCCCACCTGTCCACTACCGCGGACATCGATGAGGAGATTCAGCTTCGGATCAGATGCGTCTCTCAAGCCTTTGGCAGACTTCGTACCCGTGTCTAAAGCTGTAGGGAGATGAAATTATCTACAAAGTTGCATGTATATCAAGCAGTGGTCTTCCCTACCGTGCTATATATGGCAGCGAGACCTGGGTCACATACAGGAGGCACCCCAAGGCACTTGAAAACTTTCACCTACGTAGTCTACATTCCATCCTCCGATTTCGCTGGGAAGACAAGAGAACAAATAACAGTATTCTCGCTGGTACCAACTGTAGGAGCATCGAGATTACCATTATCCATGAACAACTACTTTTGACTGGTCATGTTGCCCACATGGACGACAGAAGACTACCAAAGGAGCTACTTTACAATCACCTAATGAACAGTAAACGTAACACTGGCGGGCAATGCAAAGATATAAGGATTGTCTTGAGACCTACCTGAAAAAGTGCCAAATCGATCCCTTCACCTTGGAAACGATTACTGCACACCGTAACGCTTGGAGGAGCACCGTATGAAAAGGTGTCAATATTTTCGAGTTAGCCTGACTGCAATCCAAGGTAGACAAGCGCCAACGTCGGAAAGACACTGCCAGTCAGTCAGTCAGTCAGTCAGAACACCGAGATAAGAGAGCCGTGGCTCTGAGGAGAAGAAGATTAAAGGCAAGGCAAAGTTAAGAAGCGGGAAGTACAGAAGAAGAATGATAGCAGGTGGGCTTTCCACCTTGCGGAGGCTGGTTTGTGGCTGAACCAGTGGCGGACGTCCAGCATTCCACCAGGGGCAAGGGAGGGTAGATAAGCTAAGCTAAGCTAGTGTAAAGTGTGATCCCAAGTGAATGTGCTGTTTTAGTGTTTGTTGGAGGGTCCTTTCAGGTTCTTGTGTTACTGAAGGGATGTTCCTCATCTTTTGTGATTAGGGGGTCCCACCAGGTCCTTGTGTGAGCTGGCAGGATAGTCCCCATCTTTTCGGTTATATGAGTCGTGTTATTCTCTCGCGTATAATGGTTCCGGGCTGATTGTGTTAATGTTGATGCTTCTTGGCCACCAGCTGTGTGATATATTGTTGTTTGTCTGTACTTGTTCCTGTAAAATAGGGTCTTGTGTTCGGTGTAGTGTGTCCCATGCCGCTTTTGCTTGTTTGTGTGTTCTTATGTTAATTGTGTCTATGTTATGTTCGATGTGTATGTCTGGTATTTTTTTGTCTGTATGGCGGCCTATGTCTTGCTGCTCTTCTTAGTGCTGTATTTTGGACTGCTTGCAGCTTATGTTTGCTTGTTTTAGTTATTGTGTTAAGTGGAATTGGTGGGTAGTCAAGGTGTGGTCTGACGAGTGATTCGTATAGATGTAGTTGTGTTTTGGTGTTTTGTTTTCTGAAGCGACGGAGTTTTGTTAGTTGTGACTTGGGCTTTGTCAATCTTTCCCTGATGTGTTGGTGTATACCGTTTATGTGTAATTTTGAGTCCCAGTGTTTTCCACTTTCTGCATATGGTATCTGTTGATTGCTGATTATGATTGGGTATGGAATTATTTTTGCAATGTATATAATATTTAGTTTTTGGATGTTGGTTTGGATTTTCCATTTTCTCTTATAGTTGTTAATTGCTTCAGTTTCTCTTCCTGTTCTTATAGCCATCATTTGTTTAGAGCTTCCCGGATATTGTATTATTTGCGTGATATCGTCTGCGTGTGCTATGTAGTCCGACTGTCTTGGGTCTGGTATGTCTGCTGTGTATATTGTTTACAGTGTGGGTGAAATGTTGCTGCCCTGTGGTACTCCACTGTGTATGTTGAAGGTTTATCCAGTGTAGTTGTCTATAATGAGTTTGGCTTGTCTGTTGTCTAAGAAGTTGCAGAGAAGGGTAGTCATGTTTTTTGGCATGTCAAGTTGAATTATTTTATATTTGAGGCCTTCGTGGCACACTTTATCGAAAGCTTTTGATACATCTCTGAGAACGACATTGCACTGGTTTTTATTGCTGAGGGCGTTAGCTATTGTTTCGTAAATTAGTGCAATAGCCGTGTTTGTGCCTCTGTTCTTTGGGATTCCATGTTGTCTGGAGTTATATTTGTTTTCCTGTTCTCGATAGTTTCTGAGTTTGTTGATGACTATTTTTTCTAGTATTTTGCCTGGTGTTTCTAATAGGGTTTGGATACGAATCTGATTTTGGCTGTTTTGAATCTCGTGGGGAAGTGTCCTGTTGCTAGTGAGGCGTTAAAGATCTGTGATAGTTGTTTTATCAATGTTGTGGGTAAGTTTTGAAGGACGGTTTTGTTTATCTGACTTAGTCCAGGTGCTTTATTTTTAAAACTGGTTATTAGGTTTGTTAAGTCTTTTGTGGCGTGATTAATGTGTCTGCCCTGTTTAGTATGTTGAGGTCTATTGTTCTTGGTGGTTGCCATTTCTGTGTGTTTACTATAAGGTGTGTTGTTACCATCTGTTCTGTTACTCTATAATAGTTTCTGTTTCGTCTTCTGTGATTTTATATATGTTACTCCAGAAACTTCTGAAAATCATTTCTTTGTCTACAGGTTCTGTAGCTTTTACCCCGTTGTCATCTATAAGATGGCTGTTACCTATGGAGTTAGTGCCCATTAGGTTTTTTATTTTACTCCAGAAGAGTTTTGGATTGTGATAGTCGGCCTCTGTGTTTGTGATTAGCTGGTTCCATTTGTCGTTGTGTGATTGTTTACATATTTCGTTCAGCTCTTCCTTTAGGTTTCTGAAAAGAGTTATTGTTTCTTGGTTCCAGCCGTGTGTGTTTTGGGGGTGTTGTTTTCCATGGCTGTGGTGACTTTAGTGTACACTGCCGCCGCCCCTCTCGCACTAGATGTAGCTCTCCACATGTGTAACATCTATGAACGATCCTGCCGGTCCTGTATCGGCCTCACTAGTCACCTCAGAGAGGTGACAGCAAAGTAGTAGTAGTAGTAAAACTTGTAGTATTAAGTCTTTCAGGAAGTAAGGTTTTCATGCCTGTATACAGTCATCCATACAAGGACGTACGAGATGCTTATAAATTTGGAGGAGAAATTTCTTGTATTTGTCCTATAATTCCTAGATTTTCGTTAACTGTTTTTACTGCTTGTTGCGTAGCCTTCAGTGAATGGTTTATCACGATACCGATATCTTTTTCTTTATTAACATTATCAGAAAAGTGCTTTTCAGAGAATAGCTTTCTTTAGGGTTGTTGTATCCCACGTGCAGTCTTAAATTTTTGTAAAGTTAAACAGTTTTTGCCACTATTGCAACCACTTGAACAGCTTGTGCAGATATTTTGCATGATTGCGACATCGTCTTTAAACAGTTTTTGCCACTATTGCAACCACTTGAACAGCTTGTGCAGATATTTTGCATGATTGCGACATCGTCTTGCCTTGCCACCTTCATAAATATACTCGTGTGGCTTGATATATTTCCATCGATGTCCTTAATATAGATCAGGAACAAGTTGGGTCCAAGGATAACTCTTTGTGGTACTCCACTAATAACTGCACTGATGGCTCTCCGCCATCTCTGGTGCAACTTTATCGCACCACTTACTCTTTAAAACTTCCTTATCATCACCCACAGACGCTTGTACCTTCGACCTGTGTATGATTAAGAATGGAGAGCAGAACCCGGAGCCGGAGATGGATAAGTGGCTCAATACAGTGCAGGAGATGACGGAGCAACGAATATTTGTCGAAACCATGACTGAAGGTGAGCTGTTAATTAATCTTCTTCTACTACTACTGTTAATAATGATAATATATATCAATGGCAAGGTGGTGCACATGGGAACAAGAAAACCCAGAGTCAATGAAACAAAGGAGTATAGGGTATTTTCACTATGAATGATTGAATTTCCATTGACAGGGTGCGATCATGCTAAGGGGGAGTGTAGTGATATCGGTGTACCTCCCAAACCTCCTGCACATGCACATACAGGTAAGACATTAGTGGTGTGTGCTTATATCTATCTATCTATCTATCTATATATATATATATATATATATATATATATATATATATATATATATATATATATATATATATATATATATATATATATATATATATATATACAGTATATATTACACTGAAAAGGGATAAATGCCGATTAGCGATAACTATCATGCAGATCATAAAAATACTGTATAATTTCATTTTCAATATCTTATTCCATGATAGAGGAAGAGGGATCCTGGTGCTGTCACTAGGTACCCCTGTACAATAACACCAAGAGTATCTGGCAAATGTCGCAAATATATATAAATATTATAAAGGTGCTTACTAAAGCCTAAAGAAGGAAGGATATTCCTTCAACACATCAATATTATTTACATAATATCTGGCCAGTATGAGGAGGATCATCGTGTCTCCGTCATGGGGTCGTGGAGTGGTGGTCCAGCAGGCGTCACGGAAGCGTTGTGTGTGGGGACATCTTAGGAGGTAGTGGACAAGGGTGCGGTTGTCGGGTCTTCTGCATAATGCACAAGCGCGATGCTCAGAGGAAGCGGGATTACCAATCTTCCAAGCAAAGTCATACCCAATGATGACACGGGCAGCAATCACGTGCCTCTTCCGCCACCCTTTCCCATAGACATACGAGAGGTCAGGGAGTTTATGGAGGACATCGTACCAGGTGGGCGGGGAGTCCAGGGGTATGGCTGCTTCCCGAGCTTCTCTCTGTTTGCGGCGAATTTGGGTCTTAAGCTGTAAAAGTGTTTGAGGAACAATGTAGTCAGGTGTGACCTTGTTACAGCCAGTCTTGGCAAGGCCATCTGCTGCCTCATTCCCCAAGATACCGACATGACTTGGTATCCATAGGAATGTAACAGGACGGCCTGTATGCTGAAGTGTTGATGTTAACCCTCGTATTCGGAGGATGAGGTCCTGATTTTCCCCTGATCCAAATGCGATCCCGTCGAAAGCAGACCTGGAATCGCAGCAGACAAGCAAGGGGCATCTGCTTCTTCCTCAGCGAGAAGGGCAGCAAGGAGGGCTATCAGTTCAGCCTGAGTGGAGGATGCCCCGTCAGAAACTCTGAGAGAAAGTTTGATAGGCTCAGGGGCATCAGGACGGGAGATGTAGACAACAGCCCCGGCCCAACCTGTAGCGGGGTCAACAGAACCATCAGTGTAGAGGACGACCGTACCTGGGGACCAGTGGGCCTTCCTGGAGAGGTGGTATTTGCAGAGAATAACAGGGTTCACGTGGGAGTTTGGGAGCGGTCCACCGAGGGTAATCACTTCAGGTTGAAAATCCAGCCGGGGAGAAGGAGATGAACCAACAGCAGGGGTGACAACAATATCAGGCAGGACGTCGTGTTCCTGAAGGGCTCGGATGAGTGACCCTCGCCACTGTCTTCTAGATGGAGGTCGGCCTCGGACAGCAGGAGCCAAGTTGGCTTGGACATAGTTGCCACGAAAATCCCGTAGAATGGAAACGGTAGTTTTAGGTAAAACTCCTGGACACGATCCTGTAAGGGGGAAAGACCAAGTTCGGTATATAGAGAAGTAGAGCGTGTCCACTGAGGAGCCCCAAGGATGATACGAGCAGCTTTCCTCTGGATAACTTCGAGACGGTTGACAGCAGTCCCACTAATGTTGACGTGGGCAGGGGCGGCGTAGTCGACACAGGAACGGACAAAGGACTTGTACCTGGTGAGAAGTACAGGGATGGTGACACCAAGGGAACCCCTGCACATGGTAGAGAGGGGAGCGAGACGCCGAAAGCATATGTCTCGAAGATAGCGGACTTCAGGGATCAGACAACGTGTGCGAGTTACATACACACCCAGGTATTTTGTCTCATTAACCCAGTCCAAGGGCGTTCCTGATAAGAGAAGGGGTGGAGGTACAACACGACCGTGCCACATGGCTTTTGTTTTCGCAGTTGAAAGAAGGAAACCAAGTGAATCACACTCTCTGGAGACCAGATCAAGGGCTTCCTGCATGCTGAGGTAGTCAGGGGCTTGGAGGAGGACATCGTCGGCATATCCTGAGTGGACAACTTCTGTCGGCCACGGGAGAGATGCAATGGAGTGCATGAGAGTGTTAAACAAGGTGGGACTCAGGACTCCACCTTGAGGGGTGCAGAGGTTCATTTCTTGAACAGGAGACATAGAGCCTTGAACGCGAACCCGGGCCTGACGTCCAGTGACGTAAGAGGCGATCCATTGAAGAAGTCTCCCTTTAACCCCTAACCGAACAAGTTCAGCTAAAATAAGGGCAGACTGAGCCGTATCAAAGGCTCCCTTGATATCAAGGAAGACGGAGACGTAGGCAGTCTGATTGCAATAAAAGGAAGCAATGGGGTGTGCTGTGCCGCGATGTTGTATGAAACCATTAAGGGAGTTGTGTAAGCCGCCTATGGTGTGAAGAAGGCGACGATGGAGTATCCTCTCCACCATCTTGCAAACACAGGAGGTAAGTCTAATGGGTCGATATTTCCCAGGATCTCCCGGCTTAGGGATGGGGATAATAGTGGCATTTTTCCAGTTGGACGGGAGAACCCCAAGTTCATAAGACATATTGCAGAGAGCGAGCAAGGGGCCGTTAGGAATATTAGTACAGGCGTTGAGGACAGAGTAGTTTACCTGATCATCCCCAGGAGAGGTGTCTTTTCCAGAGCGACGAGCACTGTCAAGCTCGAACTGTGTGATGGGATGATCAGTGGGGGCAGGGGAGGTAAGAGCAGCACGAACAACAGGCTCAGACGCATCGATGCGAGCCTGCACTGCCTCCTGCATTGGATCTGGAGATTGCCACAGGGGATGAAGCTCGTGCCCAGTCCTCCATTAAAGAGCAGGCAACGAAGGCGGGGTAGGGGTGGGGAGGAGGCCTCCGTCGAGTACCCCGTATAGCATTAATCAGATTCCAGACATAGGAGGGTGACGACTGGAACGATAGAGACCCCGTGAAGGATAGCCAGTCCGCCTCACGAATCCGACGACGCTCCTGAGTTGCAAAGGAGCACCAGTTTTTGAAGTCTTCCCAGTCCTCTGGAGAGCGAGACCTCCGTATGGCAGAGTGGCAATCACGGGTTACCTGCCGGAAATGTCTCATGGCAGGGATACGATACCAGTAGTTGGTGGCACTTCTGGGGTGACGGAGAGGGCGTGGAGAGGCAGCGCGATTGACAGAGTCATACACGGCATCAACAAAATCAGAGCTGTAAGAGTCAAGGGACTGAGGGACAACATAGGAATCCGCCCAGGTAGAAAGGTATTGGGTAAAGGAAGGAACAGCATCTTGTGTGAGACGAAGGCGAGGGGATCGATAAGGAGCTGATGTCGGGGCAGAGAAGGAGAGCCTGAGATGGGTAGTAACGGCAAGATGGTCACTATACAGAGCAGGCTCGGTGTAGACGGCAGGATGAAAGGAGGTATGACCGTTCGATAGTAAGCCAACATCAAGGAAACTATGGGGGAAGCGAGTAGGGTCGTCAGGACAAAGAAAGCGAACGTCATCATCCCCATTAAGAAACTGTGAGAGATGTGATCCGTTAAGGGTACATGGCGTGGGATGATCCGGAGTAAGAGTGGGATGGCGGGCATTAAAGTCGCCAAGAACAATAGTGGGAACCCCATCATGGAGGTCGTGAAGAACCTGGGGGTCCAGAGAATCACTCTTGAAATGAACATTGACTACACGAAGGGTCCGGTCACCAAGAGTAAGGGAGACAGAAAGTAATTCAGACGGGGGTCCATGTGAGTCAGGTGAAGGGAGACGAACAGATGGAATGGTGTTACGCACAAGGGTGAGGAGGCCACGAGCCTGCCCACGGTACCGAGGCAGGGTGTAAACAGTATAGACAGAGAGGCGGAGTGGAGTAACATCGTCTGTGATGGTTTCCTGAAGTAGAGCAACATCTACTTGATGGGAGAGCACAAACTGGGCGAGGTCTGTCCGGCGAGGTCTAAGTCCCTGGATGTTCCATTGTAAGAAGAGGAGGGAACGGCCTCCGGTGTGAGATGAGTCGGTGGGGCTAGACAGGGCTCCAGAGGAGGTACCAAATTCTGTTGAGTGGAGAGGGAGGAGTGGGAGAGCGAGAGATGGATCCTCCATCTCGGGAGAAGGAAGGATGCGGGTCACCAGGGCTTGCAAAGGGCGCCCCTGTTGGGTCAGGGTGTCCAGAATGAGTTGTTGTTGCCTCTGCAGTGTCGCAATTGTTTTCACAAACGAGTCTAGTTGGGCAGAGAGAAGGTTGATTTGCTTGGAGTGGCGATCCAGACGGAGAGTGATTGTTTCCATAGAACCAACTTGGTGTACCTGTGTGTTTTTTTTTTTACGGGAATTAGCCCACACGGGCACAGGTCAAACGACCCACAACGGAGCCTGGAGGGCGAAGATCGTCGATAGGGATCTCCCAGGGTACATGGCGAACCATTACTTTGGTACGACGAGTTTCTGGGGTGATGGTGGTGAACTTCAGCATCACCTCCCCCTGGGGAGCAGGAAAACCCACTTGAGGGAGAAAGCGTCCCGTCTCGTCCATTTGTGTGGTGACTATTACGGCTGTAGGACCTCAGCGGAGGCGAAGTGATAAGTCCTGAAGTGGAGAGCAGTGACGGAAGAACCAGGTCGTCCGTGTGCTCAGAGGCAAGTCCCGAGGAACGGCGAGACGAAGAAGGTGCGACGGGGCAGGGAGACAACGAGAATAATCCCCTATGTTCATCGTCGGCGGAGGGTCGGTCATTGAGCCACATGTCAGCTCACTTGGGGACAGAAGGAGGTGAGTCACAACTCTACAGCCCCAGACGGGGTGGGGGAGGGAGCCGTAGCCCCTGCTGGAGACCCTGACTTCTGAGGTTTCTGCTTCTGAGACTTATCTTCAAGATGAAAGTCGTCAGCATCACTGTCACCTTTTGCCGCCGTCTCCAACGAACGGGAGCGTTTAACGGCGGGCATAGGGCATATGTTGCTCTTTTATTGCTAAATCAACATACCTGTGGAAATTTCTTTCAATTAGAGCTCGCGAAAAGATGTTTCATGCAAACGGAAGGCTACAGCTAAATCCGTCATTTACTGAGAATGTCCTAATGTAGTCCGGCTGTTTTGATTTCCTCACTAGGCCTTGCAAGGGCAGCTACAAAGAGCTGTGCAAGGAAGTCCAGAACTGAATCACCTGCACCGTCCGCTCGTACATTCGTAGTTGCAACCTTAACCTTACCTTACGAATCTTAAGGCTAACAGTGTACAGTATGTGAATTTTCTTTGGCTGCTGAGAATACTTTTAGGGTGGATTCACTCAATGTACAGTACTTATCATTTGTCTATACTTACACCAGAACAGATCAGCTGATAAACTTTTTTTTTGTCCATAGATTGAATAATTGTTTCTTATCACTACTCTGATATGTAGCAGTTATAAATTATGACTCAATAAGTAGCATATAGATCTAACAAAAAAAATATTATGGTCACGAAGAATTTTTTTTAATGTACAGTAATCTGTGTTTTCGGTTGGCTTGGTATAACTTTCCTTTCTTAAATAATTATCCTACAACTCCATACACATCACGCGGTTCCTTTATGCCTGGAGTCACAGTGCCATAACTCCATAAAGTTCTCGTTCTGGAAAAAAGTAAGTCTTTCTTCATATTCCCCATGTAGGAGTTCTTTTTTTTTTTTTTTACTTATGAGAACTTAACCTCGCGAGACATGAGGGCAAGTGAACCGGTGTCAGTCTGAAGAGTTGCACGCACACAAGATTAACCTGTCATTTGAAACTGCAAGTGTCTTGGTGAGTGCGTAGGGCCGTAGGCTATACATATATTATAACCATCTTTGACAAAAATAATGTATTTATTTAAACCATGGTTAGCATACACATTTTCATGCACATTATATGGATTTCACAGAATGGATATTGTAACAATAAACAGCCCTTGACAGATAGATAGTTTGACAAAGCCGTGGAGTGTTAAATTGTGTTAGGTAATGCTTCCGGGTTGACCTTTTATGTGGGTGATTTTATGTGACCCCTTTTCAGGTTAACACTGGGCACGGTCAGTTACATTCTTGTCTCGAAGGGTTTAGATCTCAGAAGTAAAGACCTACCATATGAGCTTGTGCAGCTGTCAGGTGGTGTTTTAATGATTTTGTAAACTAAGGTTCATCTGTGACATCACTTTCTATTACAGATTCGTTTGCTCTCTATGAGGAATTGGAAGTGAAACTTACTACCTTTTAGGACGAGAACTTTATTAAGTTATGGTGCCGTGACTCAAGGGCTAAAGAAAACATAATGTATTGTATAAAAATAATGTACAGTCACCCAAAAAAGTCCTGTCGCGAACCACGATTCAGACTCGTGGGGGTGCTGGTGGTAGAGTGGCACCGCTCTTGCCTTCGCAAGCGAGATGTCACGGGTTCGATTCCCGGGCCGGTGGAAGTTGTTTGGACATACTTCCTAGCCCCCATTAGTCCCTGTTCACCTAGCAGTAAAGTAGGTACCTGTTGTAAGTCGAAAGTTGCGAATTCGTATTCAGGGACAAGTTGTTGGAGCTTCCAATAACTTGATGACATAAACCACTGACTCTTCAGGCTTCTACGCCCTTGACTCTTCAGGCTTCTATGCCCTTAACTCATGAGACAAAAGGCAAGCATGAACTTAGCATGCTTCCCTGTTGGGCACTGTAAACGCTTCTGCGCTTCACCTTACACAAAGATGTAGGGGAGTGCCCAATAAAAAAAAAAATAAATTCAGACTCGTGAACCCGAAGCAGTAGACACTGATACATTATTCTGTCCATAAATGCTTCGGATTCAAGAGTCTGAATCTCGGGGTTCATACTTCGCGACAGGACTTTTTTGGGTGACTACATAATTTTCCTTACGTAGGAAGGTTATGCCGCGCTAACCCAAAATACAAACTCCATTACCAAAATTCGGACCAATGACTAATATTGTTATTTTTTTGGAGAAAGATATTGCTGAATATTTGTTAAGTTTATTAAGGTATTTTCTCAATATAATATGACGATGTCGGGTACGTAGACCTCAGACTATGTAGCAGGTACCGTTGGTGAAGATGTTGCGTATTTAATGTCGTCATTACATTTTTTAAACCTTTAGTTTCTATAAATATTTGGAACAATGAGACATATATGTTTCACAGGAGTCTTTCTGTATTCTGATTATAAAGAAGAACTTTGGTTTCCTCAAACATTAGCTTACTATTGCCTGGTTAAGACATTATTTAACACCAGCTACACTCAGATTGTTTAAATTCTTTCGGTCAGATCTCAGCATTTGATGTCTGCTAAATAACATTGTTTTGCTCAGATCAAAACAATACACATTAAAGATAACAAAATATTTGCTTTTTCAAGAGTTTAATAGATTGATGATAACTTGCGTCAACTATTACAGGTTCCAAGGTAACAGATTACAATATAGGCAGTACTGTACTAAAGACTTTTGTAAATTCACGCAAACACCTGTACGCTAGATATCATGATTGGAATGAATGACAAAGGGTAAAATCAATAGATAAAACAGATAGGAATCCCACAAGGAAACAAACTTAATTTTCGGTTAAGCTCAAAATAATGTTCGACAAATGTTATTCTTGGGTGACTGATATGATCATTATTAAATCAACTTTATTTTGAGGGTATTAAAAACTGCCCAAGAGAATGAGATACTCGTAAGATACATGAATTTATATTTTTCTCAGATGTTCAGTATTTGCTCCTAGAGTTCTTATTAGCGATATCAGATGTTCTCCAATACCTTGTCACTTCTCCTGACAACACTTATGGATGTCAAAATATTACATTTGAATACGTATATACTGCAGGTGTGGCTTTAAATCTGGTCGTGCATATGAAAGATGATTCCCGTTGAAGAAGTCAATACGTCGAGTGTCCTTTCAGAATGTTCACTTTTTAATTTTCAAGATAATCTTAAAAAAAGTTTTCGGTAAAAAAAAAAAAAAATGTTAGAGACTGGACAACCATAATACAGTATACACGTATGTTTATGTATGTGCATAACAGCAGCGTATATTAATTTATAATTATCCTTCCAGTGTGTAACGGGAATGGCTGCGTCGTTGACCTGCTCTTCAACCCCGCTGTCTTCTCAGGGAAACCCATCCGTATTGCTCGCTAAAACTGAATCAATTGATCTAAGGTTTCTTGTTACAGTCTATAATAGTTTCAGTGTTTGGTACTAGACATACACAGTAATGATTAATGTTTTTTTCTGAGGCAAGAACTAATTTCAGACTGTAAAGAAAATATTGCCGTAGTATATTCCTTTGTACCATTAAAGGTCCGATAGGTAATCAAAATTAATTTGAGTGTTTTTTGGATGATAATGATTATATATTTTGTACTTTTCAACTTGAGAAGCTAAGAACTATTGTTACTTGATCCCAATATGATTTTTAAAATAGCGTAGATAATCTAGATTGATTGCTATTCCTATTTGGTTAGTGGGTGAGCAGGTCGTTAGGTATGGTAGATAGATGGATGTGTAGGTGGGTGTATGGGCAGGTAAGAAGTTGGATGGATGCATGGATGGATGAGTGGGTGTATGGCAGGTCAGTGAGTGGGTAGTTTTGTGGGCAGACGAATAGGGAAGTGGGCGGGAAGATGGTTAATTGGGCAGGCAGGTGTGGGTTAGACAGGAGTGTGTGCAAGCAGATGGGTTAGTGTTTGGCCAGGTAGGTGGGTTAGTGGGCGGACAGGTAGGTGGGTTAGTGGGCGAGCAGATAGGTGGGTAAGTGGGGGGGAGCAGATGGGTTGGTGGGTGGGCAGACAGGCAGATGGGTTAGTGGGTGGGCAGACAGGCAGATGGGTTAGTGGGTAGGCAGACAGGCAGATGGGTTAGTGGGTGGGCAGACAGGCAGATGGGTTAGTGGGTGGGCAGACAGGCAGATGGGTTAGTGGGTGGGCAGACAGGCAGATGGGTCAGTGGGTGGGCAGACAGATGGGTCAGTGGGCAGACAGGCAGAGACAGGCAGATGGGCCAGACAGGCAGATGGGCAGTGGGTGGGCAGACAGGCAGATGGGTGTGGGTGGGCAGACAGGCAGATGGGTCAGTGGGTGGGCAGACAGGCAGATGGGTTAGTGGGTGGGCAGACAGGCAGATGGGTAGGCAGACAGGCAGATGGGTGTAGGCAGGGCAGATGGGTTAGTGGCAGGTAGGTAGGTGGGTTAGTGGGTGGGCAGGGGTGGGTAGTGGGCGAGCAGATAGGTGGGTAAGTGGGGAAGCAGATGGGTTAATGGGTGGCCAGACAGGCAGATGGGTCAGTGGGTGGGCAGACAGGCAGATGGGTTAGTGGGTGGGCAGGTAGGTGGGTGGGTTAGTGGGTGGGCAGGTAGGTGGGTTAGTGGATGAGCAGGCAAATGGGTTAGTGGGTGGGCAGACAGGCAGATGGGTTAGTGGGTGGGCAGACAGGCAGATGGGTGGGTTAGTGGGCGGGCAGGTAGGTGGGTTAGTAGGCGGGCAATGTTCTGGTATTTTCAGGTGTTCATTAAGGCTTCCTAATTATACTCCTTGAACGACCTTAACTAAAGGGATGAAGTTCTCTTGATCTATAAAAATCATATCTAGTGCAGGATAAGAATTGACAAGTTGCGCGACCTTAAGGAAGATGAAACTGACAAATGCATCACCACCACAATGACACGTCGGTCAGGAAGGATATTTTCCATGTGTTTTATAACTTTTGTTTTAGCGTAGACTCTGATCCTGCACCCAGAGAACATAAGCCCTGAAACATGTTAATACATTATATTGATAGCATAGATATCATCATCATTTAAATTGTCAATTACACTGATTTTTTTTTTATTTCAGTGACAAAAACTAATAATTGTGAATGGTGCTTAAAGACGTTAGCAACCAAAGCACCTTAATACATGAAAACATTAGATATCTTCCAAAGATCATGGACAACTTTTCTTGTGTTTCCACTATGTGTTCGTAAGCAATAACAATAAAGGTTTAAAGGAATTATGTAGAGTATTGTGTATTGTCAAAAACAGAAAACATTCCTTCATGCAATTCAGTTTGCACATAACATTACTGAGTGACATCTGTGTCTGAGAACATGAACCTCGCTGTGGGGTTCGTTCAATATACAACGTACCAAAGTTGTCAATGTTGATTTAGGCGTGACGAACGGTCAGAGATACACTTGCAAGATGTTTATTGCCAGATGGACGGCGTGGTATAATGAATATATGAAAATAAAATTGGCGTTTGCAAGCAAAATATAATACATGCAATATGTCGTGCTTTCAACCTGCGCTTTTACAATCTTCTTTTTCACCAACTAGGAATCATAAACGAATGGTAGCGTGTGATCCGGGATAGAAAAATAAGTACTGATTTTGCAGTGATGGTAACGGTGAGGGCTAAACAAAAGACTTCTAACTTACTTGTTCCTTACATTTACTTCAAAATAAAACATAGCATTGTCACTTAGACACACAGAGACCATCTGAGACAATGTCTTGTTCGGACAAATACCCTCAGGATAACCTTAGTCAAGCAGTGGGGACATTCTTCTCTTAGTTTTTCCTGCACAATTTCTGTTACTCTGACTCAGACTTGTACTTCTGGTTCCAATTTGAATGTTGTGTGGTGTTTATGTAATGCGAACGAGCCGAGCAAGTGAACCGCTGTGTGACGTGAATGAGCGTGTGCACGAGTGCTGTCCTCTAGTAGCGTGATTGACGTGTGCATGGGTGCTGCCACCCAGCGGTGTGAATGAAGTTGGATGTCTGAGTAGTTAGATGACAAAGCACGAGGTTTCGTGATCATGTGTATTACCCTGTGAGACAGATTGTTTCCTGCTGCACCACTCTACAGACCTCTCCTAGTAAACTGCACTTGTGGAGACTGTGTTTCATTGAGCCGTCAGTAACCAAGTAGAACTTGAACAAATGTGACACTTGAAATGGGTACTTAAGTGGCACCTGAGCTCGGACTTGAACCCGCTCTCAACATTACACTTTTAATAAATAAAATTTGTTATACTAAACTAATTTGCTTATAAAATAACACCGGAATAAAACAAATAAACTGCACTAGCATTAAATACTTAAAAATTATGGTAACAAGTCTAGTCATAGACAAAATATCTTTCTTTCAATCTATTGACATATTTCACATAGGTTACTAATTAAGACTACCACTTAAATTCACTATAACTTCAGTTCTCACACGGCGGGTATACCTACAACACATTCATCCTGGGTTAAGACGTCTACAGGTGGTGACATTCATTCGCCTACCTGACAAAGAACCCAGTGTTAGCTTTAATATTCGGTTATTCACTCTTTAGTTTTTGAACATTACAATTTACGACAGGCAACTAGTTCTTGTGTTTCAAGCTTTTCTTACCTCTAAACAAAGCCAAAATAGCTCACTTTCCCCTCCTCCTTGAGGGAAGCTCAAGGACACGGTAGGCTTACTAGCCAAGTAAACTACTCCTCCTTACCAATTATTTTGCCAAAGGCAAATATTCCTTATTATATACTTTGTAGAAATATTTAACGATTAAACGACATTAAAATATATTAAATTAAATTTTGTAAAAGGGGGTTCACCTTCTCCTCACCCCACTCCTACGAGATCTACCTTTCTCCCACAGAATTAGCAAAGACTTAGCTGACTCCCGCAGGAAGGGTTTATGAATTCATATTAAGTACCAAGATTAGCCAAACTATTCAAGGGAAATACTTGAAATGTACAGAAAAAGAAAAAAATAGATACTTTGGTCATAGAATTAGGAATGAGGAGATAATAACAGAAATATTAATGGCCAGGGGAAGGCAGAGACTGAAGTGGATGAATGATATTAAAAACTGGGTCCCCAGATAGATAGAAAACCTTGGAGGATTGGCAAAAACAGCCCGAGAACGTTTAGAATGAAGGACTGTGGTCGCCAACCTCAGATATGATGGCGGTACTATGGTAGATTGATGAAGTTCAAATGAGGCTCAGCCAATGAGGAGTTGCAGTTACATTGATATTACTTGTGTTAACGTAATTTGAAGCAACTGAGTTGTCCTTCTTTTTCGGTAAGCCCATTAGTCAAGGTTGTGTAAGCTCTGGCTAACCCGATGAGCTACAGTTCTCTGCCCAAAAGCCCTCCAATATTGACGTCATTGTCACAAGATTGTCACTCAAATTATAAAGTTTATACTTTACTTTGACAACTCAGTGTTGCTTCATAAATTTAATAGTTATAATAAAGGGTGTCCATAAAGTCCAGTTCTGATTTCAAACATTTATGATGCACAAACGGCATAAAATATTGAAAAGCAGTTTTTTTGCATTTGAATGAGTAATTATTCAAGCTTTGCTTTTCACTCAAGCAAATGCCCCTCATAAATGCATTTCAATATCTTATGCCGTTTGTGCATCATAAATGTTTGAAATCAGAACTGGACTTTATGGACACCCTGTACATTTGTAACACAATATTGGTTCATTTATATTAAGCAATTCACCAGGATTAAAGTCATTTACTAGAACTAGATGACTCGTCCCAACTCAGTGAAATCATCCGATGGCTACCCACGCTCATAAGACTAATTATTCATTATAATAATAATAATAATAATAATAATAATAATAATAATAATAATAATAATAATAATAATAATAATAATAATATAATAAATAATAATAATAATAATAATAATAATAATAATAATAATAATAATAATAATAATAATAATAATAATATCCAACCATTACTTAAGCAGTTTTAAAGTGCATTATGGCTCCTATAATTTATACAGAGAAATCCATGACATACACAAACGCCAAAGAAAATTTGGAAAAAGACCCATAACTTTCGGTGATGCTTCCCGAAGTATAAGAAATAGAGTAACTCAAGCAGTTAGTAATGCCAGACGTAACTATTATACAAAGAAACTCCAGTCACCATCAGGAGACAGTAAGAAAACCTGGAGTATTATCAATTCAAAACAGGAACACTCAACCTACGGCTCCCCACTCAGCCTCTATGATAAATGATACAGTTGTTACGGAACCCTCCCTCATTACTAACCACTTCAATGATTATTTTATTAATGTTGGCAAAAATCTTGCAAGGAGCATTCCTGATCACCACAAGGAATTTAGTCTGCCTGTACAACAGACAGCAAAATGAGCTGTTCTTATCCCCTGTCACAGCAGATGAATTATTGACCATCATAAAAATGTCCAAAGATGCAGCAGCAGGCGAAGATAATATACCAATGAGCATCATTAAGAAAGTAGCCCACTTATTACTCCCTGTTCTCCTACACATTTGTAACTCCTCCTTCACTAGTGGTGTCTTTCCTGATAAACTGAAAATTGCTAAAGTTCACCCAGCATATAAAAAATCTGTTGATAAAAGTTTTTCAAGAATTACCTCCCCATATCAGTCCTTCGAGCCTCAAGTAAGATACCAGTGAAGCTAGCATGTAGTAGACTATACTCCTTCTGTAGTGTCAATAACATCCTTACAGAAACTCAGTTTGGATTTAGAGCTAGAAGGTCAACTGAGAGTGCTCTGCTGTCCCTTGCTAATGACATCTTAAACTCCTTTGATGACAGTCAGTTCACAGTCGGAATATTCCTGAACCTATCTAAAGCCTTTGATACTGTCGACCATACCATTCTCCTGTCAAAGCTTGAACATTACGGCATTAGGGGCCTATCCCACAATTGGTTTACCTCATATCTGTCTAACAGGAATCAGTATGTCTGCTATAATAATCATCAATCTGACTCCTCACCAATTTTGTATGGCGTCCCTCAAGGCTCCATTCTCAGTCCTGTACTGTTTTTTGTTGTACATAATGACGTATTCCACTCCAGCACACTCGTAAAATACAACTTATTTGCAGACGATAGTAATCTCTATGCCAGTCACTCAGATACCCATTCTTTGATAAGAAATATGAACAGTAAATTGACTAAAGTCAGGAACTGGGTAGTATGTAATAAATTAACCCTAAACCTCGAAAATACCCACTACACATTCTTTCACAGAAGGAGAAAACCCTGTACCTAGGTAATACAGTCCTCAAACGTGAACAAAATACCAAATTCCTCGGGGATATTATTTATGATAAACTAAACTGGAGAAACCACTTACAAGCCATTCACAGTAAAATCAATAAACATTGCGATATCCTGTAACACACTCGTCAGTCACTCACTCTTGCAGCAATGAAAGAAATCTATTATGATCTTGTTTACCTAAACTTAATACACTGTCACACACTATGGGGGCGTCTGGCTCTTCAAAAACACAACCCTTGGTCACTTCCCAGAAGAGGTGTCGTGCGGACAATGACCTACTTGAAAAAACTGATCACACCATCTGTGAAATTTAAAATTTAAAATTCGAAGATAGTACCCCCCTCCCCTCCCCCATGCTCTCTCCTCTCAGTCCCAGACCTCCATAAAATATCAAGGTGTGAAGGTGTGGAACAACTTACCCCCACCCATCCTATCAAAGACTACCTCCTTTCCTTTAAATCATCTCTTGAAAAATATCTATTGTCTCAATATTAATATTTTTGTAGCACTTAATTTATAATCTTACTTTTATTCTACTATTAAGACTAATATATTATACATTGTCACGTAGATATAAATTAACATTGTCTTGCCGTCAAGACATGAGCCACTGTGTCTGTCCCCGTATTTTACCTTAACATAACCCAAGTTGTATTACTTCCCTCACTTATGAGATTACTGTATATCAACTCCACTGTTAAATATGTATATGCTAATAATATAAATGCAAAAAAGGTAAGTAAATAGATGAAATAAATACACGAAGAAATGAAAATCGTGGTAACATTTTCATACTAACACCATGTTACGTGTACTATCCCAGATGACTCTAAATGTTATATAATAAATCATTGAGATAAATGTGTACAGTATATATCAGGTGCCACTAAGAGAGCTCAGCCTCTCAACTGGCTCAGCCATGTCAATATTGTTAGTATTATCCACTCTGTATCTGTATTTTTCTGGGTAAATAAACTGTTTTAATATCAATAACGAACTCATTCAACAATATTAATACCTAAGTCCACCATCTGTATATACGAAGGAGCTGTAACGCTCTTGGTGGAAATATTTACATTTATTAATCTTACGAGGAAATGTACGATACTTTTTCTCTCCAGTAATGACTATTTAACTGAGATTCTTAAGCACATAATTAATTTTACATATGTAACTTTTGGATCTTAATAACAGTGTAACGCAGTAATGGGGAGAACAAATTATCTTTTACCAACTGTGTAACTGCTAAGTGACTGTTACAGTTGTATAACAGTTACTTTTGAAGCAGTCATATATGTAACAACTTTCCTGGGAAGTCACCACTTGTATCAATCACTTGTAAAGTCGTTACCTTATATTATAGATGAACTAAAATAAATATAAAAGTTTATTGGGTTTTCTGTAGTGAAACTCAATATTTTCCTTTTGTTTGTTTATTATAAAATGGATTTCTATGTACAGTTTCAAAGAGAATATCACCGTAACTATCTCAATTGAGCTATGGATGTTAGAACCAGACGGCAAGCTTGTCTGTGAAGCTTGTTTTTCAATACGTCTGTTTTTGTGGGGGGCCGGTGGTAGAAGTGGTATCGATCTTGCCTCGCAAGCAAGATGTCATGGGTTCGATTCCCGGGCCGGTGGAAGTTGTTTGGACATACTTCCTAGCCCCCATTAGTCCCTGTTCACCTAGCAGTAAAGTAGGTACCTGTTGTAAGTCGAAAGTTGCGAATTCGTATTCAAGGAGTTATTGGAGCTTCCAATAACTTGATGACATACACCATTGACTCTTCAGGCTTCTATGCCCTTGACTCTTCAGGCTTCTATGCCCTTAACTCATGAGACATAAAGGCAAGCATGAACTTAGCATGCTTCCCTGTTGGGCGCTGTAAACGTTTCTGCGCTTCACCTTACACAAGGTTGTAGGGGGGTGCCAAAAAAAAAATACGTCTGTTTCTCGTGAGGGTTGAGTATCAACTGAGTGATCACTTGGGGCAAACAGCCGGCTTCTTATAGCTGATCTAAGGTCTAATAGAGACGCGCCCTCCAGTGGAAAGTTACCGATCATGTGCTCAATGAATGGACCACATGATCACTGCATGACATCTCACTGCTCATGGACAGTTACCATGGGTGATGGAGTTATATAAAATGAATGTAATTAACCCACATTTATATAATATTACTGTCAACAATGAGACAGGGGCGAATATATTCTTATATACTAAATATACCTCATCCCTTATTTTATTGCACCACAGAATTTTGACATATTTATCATAATAAATTGAAAGAAATAATATCACTGTGAAACAATTTACATTTATAATTAATAACAGGTTACATAAAATTCAGTTTTCCTTGATTATTTGAATGACACAGTTCTAACTTACATATGTGACATTAGTCTTGAGAGGAAGGCAAATATAAGGGAGGACATGCACCATTTTCCCGTTAAATTTCGTTCACTTTTAGAAAAAAATCCAATTTTTCTCAACCAGGACACTTCAAATATATAAAAGAAACAGCTTGATATTAACTATGTATGTGGTGGGGCGGGTAATGGTGGTGTTGCTCGGTCAAAGTATCTGCTGTACAACTTTTCTGACGGATAAACGATGCGGAATAGGCTGAAAATGTGCATATAAACAGTGAACATATAGTCCACACTTGAGCAAAGACTTAAGCCATCTTACTGTTATTTCCCTCAAAGCCAGTTCCCGCCAATGCCCGGTACGCAATGCCGAATGCCAGGGACAGCGCCACATCACCTGGAACCGTCGTATAACTGTCTCCTTGAACGTGCTCAATTTTGTATCACATTGGGTTATTGTGTTTTCTGTCGGTGGGACAACGTTTACAAGGTGCAACAAAATTACGAACAATATGTAAGTGTATTCCAGACAGTGAACAAGGCAACAAAAATAACAGAAAACACTATACTCCAATGTGATACAAAATTGAACTGGCTGGCAACATCGGGCGCACAACCCCCTTATACCCCCCTAACCACCTCAGAGGGAAACAAACACACACATAGGAAGTAAAGGCCACTGGTACGGCCTCTTCAACTTCCAACTCTTACAATCATCGTCGTCAGTCCACCCTGTCCGTGCGGTGTGAACCACGGGAGCATCGATTCTTGAATTCGAAACATTCATCAGCGCAGGGGGAGAAGGAGGCTGAGGTAGGACTGAAGCCGGTATGTGAGTGGGTGGCGGGTAATACAGGGGATGAAGAGGGTCAGAGAGTAGGATGGCTAGAGGGGTGAGAGAATCTGAGAATCAGGCAGATACAATGACCAGCTTACCCGGTCAGCACAGTCAGGAACATCAGTCAACTGCACTGAGCAATCTAGAATCTACTGACCTAGACTCACAAACCCTGACTACAGCAATCCTAGAGGAGACAACAGTAATCTCGGGTGTAGATACACAAGTACCCACACCAGAGACAATACCTGTCTCCCACACTCCAAGCGATCTATCAGGTAAAGTCCTGAAGCTATGCATCTACGTACCAAACCACATCAACGAGGACTGTACACGTGATGTAAGTCGTCAAATGGAAGTACGACCACTCCACTTCCGAGATGGACATCCTCGAGACCATTAAACAAAATCAGATCGATTTCACAAACTACATCATAAGTCATTCGGAGAGAGGATCAAAAAATGAAGAATGGACGCACAGGGAACTAACCACAAAACCCCCCAAAACGAAGAACAAGAAACAATGGACACGTTACGTAAGGTAGTGAAAATACTGCAACATAACGTCCTCCACTGGAGAACTAATAAATTTAGTTTTTCCAACCAATACAACCAAGTTGACCCAGATATTATACTCATAAACTCACACGGCCAAAAGGCATCTGAAGAATTGAAAATATTGCTTACAAGATCCATAAATCCAATCTATCAGAGGAGCCGAATGACGGGGTGGCCATCGCCATAAAAAGAGAAGTCCACCACAGAATCATAGACGACTTCACCTCTGAAACTCTTGCTGTTCAAATCAACCTAACCACAGGACCAATCATAATAGCCACAACTTATCTCCCACCATGTGGGAACTACTACCACAGACTTCTATCATACCACCACCCAACCTACATCATCGGGGACATGAACGCCAGACATCCTCTACTAGATGCTAAGAGGACAACCAACAATGTTGGAAGAGGCCTCGCTGGCCTCATAACGGACAAAAAAGCAGTTAATAAGCCCAGACTTCCCCACCTTCTACAGTAGGAACTCAGCCACTACTCCAGACATAGCAATAACAAACGGCAGATGCTTCCACAGCTACCTCTTTGAACAAGGTCCTGTAACATCCAGCGACCACCTTCCTATAATCATGACCATCTCAGCAACACCAATAACTGTACCAGCTCCACCACGGAGGGTCGCCAAGTAGACCGACTGGGAACTATTCAACGAAAAAACTACAGCCAAACTTGAGGCCAAGGACATGACAATCCTGAAGACCATAGACAATCAGCCGGTGAACAAAATAAACTAAGAAATCAACACATGGTGTGAAGCACCAGAACACTCCCACACCCACGACAGACGCCAGAACTCATAGCCCTCACAAACCAATTCCAACTGCTACAACAGAGAGCTGAGACCCATGGCTGTGACAGCGTAAGCTACATTTCAAACAGAAGAGTATGAGAGGAAATAAAAACAAGATCTCTAGAACCAAGCAACCTCAAATTGGCCGAAATAGTTGAACAACTCTCATATACATACAACGACTCAGGAGAGTTCTGGCGTCGAGTTAAGAGACTGAAAGGCTCCAGCTGCAATGAGTCTCCATATATAACTGACCACATAGGAAGCAAAATATATGACGACCAAGACAAGGAACCCATATTCAGGGACATATGGAGGAACATCTTCCGAATCACAAATGAGGAGAACAGGGGATTTGATGGTACCCACGAGGAGCTCGTCCTTGATGAATTCCGGGGCCTGACACACCGCACTCAGCCTTCCCCTGAAATCACCCACGGAGGAGCTCGGCCTTGATCTCCAATACCAAAAATGAAACACCCCTCGCTACTCAGCCTTCCCCTGAAATCATATGGGAGGATCTGAGAGTGGACAGCCCATTGTCCAAACCTCGGAAGAACTCAATACGGCCGTCTCCAATACCAAAAATAAATCCCCTCGCTACTCGGGCATCACCAAGGAGATCCTCAGCCACATAAACAACCCGGCCACGGAGAGACTGAGAACCAAAGTGAACGCTTGCCTGGCCTCGGGTTACTTCCCAACTACATTCAAATAGGCCATTATTACCCTAACACCAAAACAAGGAAAGAACCCCGCCGCCCCACTAAACTACAGACCGATCTCCGTCCTCGAAGAACCTGGAAAAATCCTAGAAAAATCATCAATAGCTGTCTGAGAAATCACTAGGTAAAAACAACAGAATCAACTGCAAATAATTTGGGTTCAGGAAAGGGAAGTCCACCACAACAACGATAACCCTGGCATGTGAAAACATAGCCAGAGCCGCGGCGAGTGGTAGCCAATGTAATCTAACTCTCCGGAATGTAGCGAAGGCATTTGACAAAGTTTGGCATGACGGTCTAAAATTTAAGATCCTCCAGCTCGGACTTCCCACCAACATCAAAAAGCGACTTTGCAACTTTCTTGACGGCAGCAATGCCAGACTGAGGGTGGGACAACACACAGGAGAAATATTTCCACTCATGAGCAGAGTCCCTCAGGGCAGTGTCCTCTCTCCCACTCTATATATCATCTACATAAGTGACACCCCTCCTACTACTAGAATAAGAAACGAAGATGTTATGTATGCAGAAGACATCACTCAAATAACAACACATCAGGAAAATCGCGAGCGTTACAGGTCGACAACACTAGACGGAAAATAGAAAGGGTAAATAATTTCGAAAAACAATGGAAAATCCAAACCAGTCTCCCGAAATTCACAGTGATACCCTTATGCAGAAGGAAAACCCATCCATTAGTAACCAATAATGCCCAGATAGAATACAAAAGCAGAGGCAACCTCCTGGGCCTGCATATATCCACGACAGGTTACTCCCATCATGTCCACACCAGGAAAGAAAAGGGAAGAAGAGAGCTGAAAAAACTATACCGCGTTAAAGCGCTTCCTGAGAAAATAAAACTCCACCTGGTTTCATCATTTATCACACCGATATTAACTTACCCAGCAGTACCTCTTCATACTATGAGCACCACTCAATTATTAAAATTACAGGTGGTCCAAAATGAAGCCCTAAGATTCGTCACAGGTGAAAGATACCCCTTCACCAGAACCACAGCCGAGATACATAGAGACCTGAGAATAAAACCCACCAACCAGCAATTACACAGCCTAGCCAGCAGAGTCTGGCAAAAGATAGAATGTTTAGAGCAATAACCTCTTCAAAGACTCCCACCAGACAACGACAACAACCATACATGGTTCCAAAAAAGTTACCAAATCTCAAAAGGTCCATTACCACCCCCGATCTATACGGCCAGGCAATAGACAACCTCTCTAGACTAGCATCCGCCAGTAGGGTCGGCGGAATATGAAATAAGGTCCTTAAAACACCCATATATGGGACAGGGTAGGCTGTCTAGTGCCTGTACCGACAGACAATAACTAACCCATGACACAACCCTAACACACTATTAGCTTAGCTAACCCACAGCCCGCCCTCTCCTACCTCCTCCTAAATTTCTTCAATTTCCGAACTATAACTTCCTTCCCCCACCTCTAATCTTCTTTCACCCCCCCCCTTTCTACACACACACACAAAGAAATATTAAGCAAGGATATAAATATGAAAGACAAAACACAAATTATAAGTAGAATGTTTTACCGCACATTAGGGTGGTATCCCCAGCTAGTGCTGAAGGTCTAAGCCATTTATGCATATTTAGTGTCCAGAATTTATGAAATAATAGACCACTGTGATATCTAAACAACCCCCCCCTCCCCTCCCCAAGTCACACACACATGCAACAGTCATGCTGTATTCCTTCATGTCCTTCCCTCCTCCTGCTGAAACTTAAGCAACTGTCACTAACTCCATGGGTGATAGTGGGATGGGCTGGGACCTCCACATGCTGTATGGTGTCAGTTTACGGCGGGGTTGCATTTATGACCCAATGAATATCGGATGTATATCTGGGAAGTTGTCAAACACATTTATTTTAAAGAGCCATAGCATGAAAATAATACATCAGTGTGCAGGAGTTCCACCTGTACATCGTGTTTTTGTTGTTGTTTAGCTTCAACACAGATCACTGTCTTTCTGTTGTCTACTGGACGGTGACGTGAGGTGACGTCGGGAGAAGGAGATAGAGTGGGTGTCAGCGCCGAGCACAGTTTATGTGAATACAGATACTTTATAATTTATGGTGTTAGTTTAAGTTGGGAAACACCAAGAACACGTTATTGCCCGCTGTATTATGTGGACATACAACACTGCTTGTAAACTTTCACTAATACCTGCATGGGGCAAGACGATGCGTGCCGATGTATGGGGAGAAACGTTATTTGTCTGAGTTTGTTGTATGCTGGAATACAATATTTTATCATTTAATAGATTAACTGATATGAGGGTATTGATAAGAGATTATACAGTAACATCACAGAAGTCATATACTGTATGATAAAAAGGTGAGAAAGGAGATCAGTTACCCACACTATGGACAGTGTCTCAGATTCCGAGGCATTATATCAAATGTGGGTAGGGGAGTATACGTTATGTCTAAGACCACCAGGCGACCTAATAGAATAGGTATCTATAATCTTATTGACTAATACAAAGTTCGATGTCTGTATGAACGACACCTGGCGGCTCTGAGGTATCACGCGAGCACCCCCCACCACACTCTCAAACACTCCACTCGTGATGAACCCTAAAACAATCCACGATATTTCCATTGTCTACCACGGTCTCTTATGCCTTGTACTTATTGAGTGGTTTCGCACGCTCTCACTTACAGGGAACCAATGGCATTTGTTAATGTATCAATAGCACCTATGGGATTGCTGTACTGTACTAGCACGCATAAAAATGCATTTGTATGGCGCGCAGTAATGCGTAAGACCAGTCAAATAACATTCGTATGTGGTGTAATGTTTTTTATATTATGGTGAAGTAGCAATTTACTTAATAAAATATCACAATCTTAAAGTTCCTTAGTAATAGAGACACACTATATAAAGAGTAATTGCTATTATAATAAAGCATGAAATCATTTGCAGGTTAAACTAGGCCACAGCAGAGCAAAGTATTGGGTGGTTGTCGCCTCGCCCAGGTCATGACGGTGGTGTGCAGGTTAGCGATTAGCAAGGCATCATTGAAGTGTCATATTTCAAAATTTCAAACATCATCCCCGAAGGCTACTCTATATTCTCATTACAAATGCCATTTGAAAAGTATGTCTGGCAGACATGGAGGAGACGAGATCCATTACGTTATTCATTGAGTCATAAATGCAGTCCCGTTGTAATCGGACACCATAAGTAGAGGCTTCAGCCCATCCCGCTATCATAGCGGGAGGACATGGAATTCTGGAATTCTGCCACATTGCCGGCGATCATTGATAAAGAGGCTGAACAGGATATTGAATGTGACTTACAATTTAAATACTAATAATAATAATAACCTGAATAATAATGCTTACCCCTCGTGTAACGAGGATGGGCGGCCCAAGGGCCACGTAGGCATGAATCTTTTTAAAGTGCAGAAGCTGTCGTCAACACAACAACCAACCCTAAGTTAACGAGTTGCATGAACCAGTGTCAAGGAATAGTCCGAGAAGACCGGACAAGTCGCCAACTGCAGTGGCTAACCATTAGCCCAGAACACGATCAGCCAATCGATTAACATCCAAGTTCCTAATTACTGCTGGGTAGACAGAGTTTCACCCTGCCCGGGAATCGAACCCGGGTCCGCTCGCTTGCGAGGCGAGCATACTGACCATTACACCACAGATTGCCACAATACCATGAATAACAATGTAGTGTCTGCGCTATATGCTAATCATACACACCTGAGTAAATTATACATTGCACAATGATAATATGTGAACACCCTGGCAGAGCCTTGTGAGATACACCAAAATTTGATTTTATAAAAACAATTGTGGCCGTATAACTGTGAAGAGTTGAGTGCCGGTAAGTAAACAAACACAAGGTTAATGGAACATTCTGTCATACCCTAAGGTTGGACAACAGTTGATAAATGGAATGTGCATGTTGGCCACAGTAACGTTCTTATTAGTGTCAGTGGAAGGTTGATCCAAATAGGAAATATACGGATGCAGTATTTGAGGAGACGTGTTTATATTAAACATTTATTGATCATCGACAATAGTAGCTAATGAGTTAGCTGGCTGATGTCGAAACATCATATAGGGGTGGAGAGGAGGTGACGGTAGTGGGTGTGTGTGAGAGAGATCACACAGGATGGTGCAATGTCTCTAGTGCGGCAGCATTACAGTATAATAGTGTTAAGGTGCAAGCACTGCTTGCTTCCTCTAGCTTTCAGCTACTGCCGCTAGCTAGCCCTCGTGGTGAACAGGAAAGCAACCTTGCATGAGACTTACCCTGCCAGTACACAGCCTCTTCACCATCAAGACCCCTGCTGTGCGTCCTCGGGGCAACACAGTAACTGGGTGCCTCGTGGGCCCAGACTAGACCAGTAAGGAATCTCGGAGCAACAGTGGGCCCCGGAGGGAGGGCACATACACCCTCTGGCATTTTGACACACTTTGACGACTACCAACCACTGCCCTGCTGCCTTGCGGATTAGCCTTGGTAGGTATAAGACTACGGGAGTAAACTCCGAATGAAAAATCTGCGATGGAGCCCTGCATCAAGCAGACATGCAGTAAGAGCTCCAGTAAGATCCCAACGGCGGAATAGGCAGAAGAGATGACCACCATTGAGTAATGACTACACCGGCGGATGTAGGTAATGCAAGATGAACAGGCTAATAAGGCGAAACCCAACAGTCTGGGCTATCGGCAGTCCATTACAACTCTCCCTCTTCCCAGTTGTTGCAACTACCTGCACCACTGGATCGGGAAAAGGGAGAGCCAAGATGTGTATTTGCAGCCCGTGCTCCTGCCTCACCACACACATCTAGCCACAACTCTGCACATGGGCAGCGTAGATAAGATGGCAGTTTATGCACTAGGATCTAGGCAGCAGTGCAATCAGGTCCTGTCTGTGTGGCTGAGCAACCCTTACCAAGAGCCACTCTACTCACCCCACATAGGGAGGGGGTCTAGAAAAGGTGCCCTAAACATAGCCTGTCTGTCGAAAACATAATCACATTCACAGATCAAAGCAAAAACAAACAAAACAACCTTTTATGGTCGCTGCATGGAATGTCAGGACCCTTCTGGATACTGACACAAATGAGCGTCCTGAAAGAAGAGCCGCCCTTGTGGCAAAAGAGCTGTGTAGCTATAACATTGACATAGCAGCCATTAGTGAGTCCCGGCTTCCAGACGAGGGTTGACTCACAGAACTGGGGTCCGGCTATACCTTCTTCTGGAAGGATAATCCTGCTGTGGAGAGAAACCGCATTTATGGAGTTGGCTTTGGCATTCACCAATCCATCCTACATAGGCTAACTGAAATGCCTGTTGGGATCAACGAATGCCTCAGGATGCTCCAAATCCCACTGAATCACTCGCGTCATGCCTTCTTCATCAATGTATACGCCCCAACACTGGATGCAGAGGATGACATCAAGAAGGCCTTTTACGCCTACCTTGACAGAGTGCTAACCTCTATCCCCAGAGAAGATTAGGTTGTGATCCTTGGTGACTTTAATGACAGAGTTGGCAGAGATGATGACATGCGGCAAGGAACCATGGAGATAAATGGAGTGGGCAAGTATAATCCCAATGGCCTACTCCTCCTCACCTTGTTTAGCCAGGTTGACAAGTTGAAGGGTTCTTGGCAACAGGTACATTACAAATATTGGCATCTCATTAACTACATAAATGTCAGAGAAAGAGATAGCCGAGATGTCCCCAACACCCGAGTCATGTGTGGCTCAGTCCCCTGTGACACATATCAGTGGCTCGTCAGAACCAAACTCTCCCTTCACGTGGCCCCAAACAGCGAAGGCAACAAGCTTAAAGAAGAGGTTTTAACATTAAGCGACTGGACGATCCATCAGTAGCACATGTTTTCATAGAGCAGCTTAACGATGGGCTGATAAACAACCCAACAGCAAACAACCAAAATCCGAGTTCTGAAAGGGGTCCCATCAAAGCTGTCATCACAAAAACCTACAACGAGACCCTCGGCCAGATCAAAAGAAAACACCAGGATTGGTTTGATGAAAACGATCCGAAAATCGAAGTACTCGTCAATAGTGATCGTGCTGCTCTCACTGACTGGCAGAACAATCCTAAGACTGATACCTTCCACGAGAAGAAACCGGCGGCCCAGCACGAACTTCGCAAACTAATGAATGAATGGTAGAAAAATATAGCATGAGAAATGCAGAAATTTACAGATCAACACAATATGCGTGAATTTTTCAATTCTGCTAGAACAATATACTGTATGGCCCAACGACTCATGGCGTGGTCCCTCTCCGCTCATCCAACAGTAACTCCCTAATTGAAGATGAAGAATGCATCCGTCAGCACTGGAAAGAGCACTACCATTTGCGCTGCTCAACCAAATACCGATGTGGATATGTGGATGTCTTGACTAGCCATCAGGTCCCTCAGCACCCACAGCTGACCCACCTCAGCTATCCACCATCCCTGGATGAGGGAGCTACTGCCATCAGGCAAATGAAAAATAAGAAAGCCACAGGGCACAATGGAATCCCAGCCGAGGTGTATAAAGCAGGAAGACCTGTGCTTACGAGCTGTCTCCACTCTCTCCTGGAGAAAATATGGCAAGATTATCGTGCAACTCCTCCTAAACAGACTTCCTCCTGAGGCGGAAATCCTCCTCTCAGAATCTCAGAGTGGCTTTAGACCATCACGTGGCACCACTGACATAATCTTTGCTGCCCGCCAGATGCAGGAAAAGTTCAGAGAACGGCATCGAGATTGTACATGGGTTTCATTGACCTTACTAAGGCTTTCGACTCGGTCAACAGGCCAGTACTCTGGCGGATCGTCAGTCGTTTTGGCTGCCTACCGAAATTCATTGCCATTGTGAAGCAACTCCATGGTGGCATGAACCCCAGCGTTTTGCATAATGGCACCCAGTCCGAATTCTTCCTCATCCAAACGGGGGTAAACAAGGATGTGTACTGGCACCAATTCTCTCTTCCATTTTCTTGGCTGCTCTCCTTACCCGTGCCAGTGCCAACTTAGCCGTTGGGATGGACATCCAATACTGGATGAAGGGACTTTTCAACATTAGTCGACTTTAGGCAGGAACAAAGGTGACGGCTGCTTCCATCACTGAACTTCAGTATGCAAACGAACTTACCCCTCATTGCTCACACTGAACCCAATTTACAGGAGATCCAAAACACCTACGCAGATGCGAATGCACATTTTGACCTTGAGGTGAATGTACGTATAAGACTCAGATTCTCTTTCAGCCTGCCCCTGGTTCAACAAACCTCCACCTTCCATCCAGCATAACGATATTACTGTCTCTAATGTTACCCAATTTCAGTATCTCGGCTCCCACCTGTCCACCACCGCGGATATCAATGAAGAGATTCAACGTTGAATCAGATGTGCATCTCAAGCCTTTGGCAGACTCTGCACCCGTGTCTTAAGCTGTAGGGAGCTGAAATTATCTAACCAAAATTGCACGTGTACAAGTAGAACTATACTAGTACAATCCATCACTTATAAGCCACACAGATGGGCGGCCTCTAAATTTCTAACCAGCAACTTCATTGGTTATATCCCTTCCCCACCCACCTCCAGAAACACACCAACCAATCAATTAATCGGAGGTCAGCTAAGGTTAAAGTCAACGCTTAACCCCCAAAACGTTAGCGTGGATAAATAACTTTGTTTTGTTATGAACGCGATAGAATATATATAGCATGATACTGGAGCTTCGAAACAGGCCACTGCTCATTTGCACCGGATATTTCACTAATGAGCATTGACCAGACGCCCACCGTGCCTTGAGACTCTCTTTCTCTCGGCAGTATGTCGGTAAGGAGGAGGAATTTTGGGCAAGAGTAATGTTTACCGACGAAAAAATAAACTAAAAACACAAGGTAGCATATCCAGAAAGTTATGCTTGCAACCTGTAATGTGGTTAATTTTAGTATATTGTGTATCAAACTACTTTCTGAAATACCGCATATCTTGCAGTGAATAACAAATCACAATTTTAACATTAAATTGAAGAATATATCAAAGTGATAAGATCTACAGTATTTTACGGAGATATGATTGGGGCCATATCTATGAAGAGCAACGGAGAGGCCAAGTGAATGTGTGGGGGTGGATGACTCTCTACGGCGTCGGGGATTTTACAGATATTCAGGAACAGTTTAGTGCCGAAACATAAGTTGACATCCCAATGATATTTTTCTCCCCTCTCGTTACAATATTTGTGCTGGATCGCTGCTCCGTTCACACAGCTATGCTGGTTCAGTAGTGGTGCCTCGTACAAAACCTCTACATGTTTGACTGGCCTAGCAGAGAGGCAGACATGAGGGAGAAGACATCGGTGGAGCTGATGGTTCATACCGACCTCGTTGGGAACCACGCCGGGGACATTAGATCAAGACTCTCGGCCGTGATAGAGAATGAGGGAAGTTGGAACAGACTACTAAATAAAAGGGAGCAAATAAATGTGTTTTTAAATATCCTCTTCCAAATGGGTGATGGTAGGAATAATAACAATGGACAAATGCAAAAGTCTTAATTGTGCTCTTCTATAACTATGTACATTCCACTTGGGTTATCACTATGAAAGGGAAAAAAACCTTAGTAATGTAATATAATAGTATTTTATGAAAATAATAAAAAAAATATGTTATTTTATGTTACACGAGATTTCGTTCATTAATGAGACGCTCAATTGGTGTCAAAATATGGTGAATTTGGATTGGCTCGAGTTATGACCACTTGCACTCGCGATCCGTAGTTGCTGTGAAAAACACCCAGTGGAGTGGTGAGGGATGTCTAATGTAAGTCTCTATATCGGGAAATGACACAATGTTGCTGTTACTTACGACAACTATGCCGATGTTAAGGCTAGTCAATTAGACATCTTAAATAGCCTTAATAAATTGTAGAAGATAAAGGTTAAACCCCACCATTCTATAATATGACCTTAAGGGTGGGCTGTGGTGGTGGTAAAACATACCAATACCAACCTTATGTTTACGACACTTATCAACCATATTCGCCTGTGCTTAGCCTAGTTAGGATAGAGCCATATTCTTCCGTGCTAGGTCTAACACAACAAAGGCTTGCTGGCTGAATATAACTCAGTAGTGTTCTATGTTAACAATTTTAATATGTATTTACTATCATTTCTTCCTTGGAACTTCTTCCTCATTAATACTTAATTCTATTTGTGTACTGAAAATAGCTTCATTCGTTCCAGTAAATGCTGTAAAAATCTACTTTATTAAAACCTTAAAATATGAAACAATTATGATGTCTTGCCCCCTAAAAACCGTCGTGTATTAGCTCCCTGTAGAATCGCTGATTAGAAGTGAACTGGAAACAACATAAATGTTTATGGGTTAAGTTTTCAAACCCAAATGTTTTTTTTTTTACATTTATTAAAGAAGTAAACTATTGCACAATTACTGTACTGGGATATCACCGTAATAAATGGTATGAGCTGTGAGCATGAATAATGGTCGAGCGTTTTAGAATCGCTGATTAGAAGTGAACTGGAAACAACATAAATGTTTATGGGTTAAGTTTTCAAACCCAAATGTTTTTTTTTTTACATTTATTAAAGAAGTAAACTATTGCACAATTACTGTACTGGGATATCACCGTAATAAATGGTATGAGCTGTGAGCATGAATAATGGTCGAGCGTTTTTTATTTATTTTTTATATATATATTTTTTTTAGTTGTGCTCATGGCTGTGATTGACCATCCAAAGGCCAACCAGAGAGTGTTGTATTGTGCCTTTAGTTAAGACAGTTCTCAGTGACACCAGTGACCACGGAGGAGGTTGTAACTAACTTGAAATGAAGAACAAATTGAGGCAAGTAAGCAGGCATCACACAACGGCTGGCAGTAATCAAGTGTTATTGGTGCCACACAGAATTTGTTTATTTCTCTTGTGTGTGGTGTGCTTTCTCGAGGACTGTAACTGAGCCTACAATCCACCATTCATAGGGAGATACAGTGTACACAGTGATAGCACAAAGAGATAAATATATTCGTTGATGAGAACTGGAAAAGAAAGTATAAGGAAAAAATAGTTAATAAAACAAAACCAAAAAAAAAGCCGGGCTCTCTAGAACGGCATTTTATTGCCGCCCTGAAGAATTTTTTTTTATGATTCTAAAAGATTGAGTGGGCATATGATCCGGCATTCACAGTAAGACACAGTGTACATGTGGATAGCGCATAGATACCAACAATTCGTCGAGGAGAACTGAAAAACAAACAAACAAACGGAGGACAACTCTCAAACTGTCTTGGGCGGCAACACTGAAGGGGAGGTTAAGACCAGCAGAGAGCAGCTATGTTATTATTATTTTTGTCTTTTTAAATAACATTAAATTGTCATAAGGGATCACTCCCACATCTTACTACACTTAGACTTCAATTAATAGATCTGATTATAAAGGAAGTCATCCCACTGAGGGGTAAATTTCTAATCATAGCGGCCTAGAAAAAGCAGCGAGCCTGTGGGGCTCTTAAGTAATAATATTATTGTTATTAGTCAGCCGACGATTAGAAGTCCATCACATAGTAAACTGGTGGGCTTAAGGCTGAGGAGATCTGTACAGAGTCTGCACGCCCCCAACAGCAACAACCATGAGGGGTAGGAAATCAGGGACTGAAGCGGCACCAGGAAGTCTGTTGACATGTGATTACTGCAGGGCGACGTCGGATGCAGAGCGTACGGTCCTGACCAATACAATGTTTAGGACGTTACAGAATGCGGTACAGAATGAAAGCTGTTTCTGGTATTGCCCTGACTGCATAGTCAAGGTGAACGAGGCAATTGCAAACCATAGGGGAACGAGTTTCCTTGGGACGAAATAGATGAAGCTGGATCCTTGCTGGTTGCCAAACTTGAACAAGTTCTGAAAGAGCTCATTGAAAGACTGAGGAAGTAGCCGATAGAATTAGAGGTGGTAGTGAAGAGGAGTTATGCTCAGGCCTTAGCAGGATCACGAAAATGGCGGAGAATAATGCAGGCTCAGAACAGGTTCTACAGCAGCTTGGGACTCTGAAGAAGTGTGTCGAAGAGATGGTAACTAGCAAACCTACTATTAGGGGTGAGGAGGAATGATGGGAATGTTTCCAGCGCAAGAACAACGTAATAGTTTATGGAGTCTGAGAACCAGTCGGAGGAAGCGGAGAGTAGGAAAACACACGATAAGATACAGTTTGAAAATATGTGTACAGAGGTTCTGAATATGCCATTCCCCCCCTCAGGATGTGAGGAGGCTAGGACAAGCGCAGGGGGACAAGCTTCGCCCTCTTAGGATCACACTAATGAGTGAGGAGAAGAAATGGGAGGTTATTCGGCAGGCAAAAACTTAGCAAGGAGCGAGGCATTTCGGAGTGTATTCATTCACCCAAATCGCACGGTACAAGACTCTCCTGCAGGGCTTGAAGCAGAGGAGGGAGGAGTCGAGGAGGAACGGGGACGGGTGTACATGGGTTATACCCAGGGGGAGGATAGTGGAAACAAGAGCGCCGACACAGAGTCAGGGGGCAGCGGCACATCCTCCACCCACTCTACCTCCCACCTAGGAGGAGGCAGCAGCTCTACCCCCCAGCCAGGAGGAGGCGAGCGCCGTGGAAACAATGCCATTTCTAACCACACCCTGCAAAATACAGTGTACTTAGCAAATGCTGCAGCTTCTGAGAGTGGAAGAGGACCGGAGTTACTACCAAGAGCAGAGACGTTACCGAGAACAAACTCCGGCTTGAATGTCATGTACACTAATACTGACACGTTCCTTGATAAGAGAGAGGAGTTTGAAACACTACTGAAGGTACACCAACCCGATATAGTAGGAGTTGCAGAACTGTTGTACAAGAACAGGAGAATCGACCCAGGGGAATGTGAGTTCAGTATTGACGGATATGAATCATTTACGAACATTTCTCAAGAAACTTGCAAGATGGGTGTGGTTATCTATGCCAGGCAAGACCACAGAGCGAGCCAGGTGAGGGTACAGGGAGAGGATGTTTTTGAAGAATCCAAGTGGCGTAAAATTAAATTAAAGGGAGGGGACTTACTTATTGTCGGGTGTATCTACAGAAACCCTAGCCACGGGCTTATCATTGGGTACTTTAACTATGGCGATATCGACTGGCGAAATAAGTTCACCCCAAATGACTTGAATAACCCTGCTACTCTCTTTGTAGAAACTCTGAGTGATAATTTTCTGTTCCAACATGTTAAAGACCCGACACATTGCAGAGGGGAGCAAACACCCAAGTCACTGGACCACATCAAAATAAACGAAAAGGGTATGGTGGCCAAACCGGAACATCTAGCCCTATTTAGCACCAGCCACCATGTAATGTTGTCATTCAGTTTTAACTGTTATCTAGTTCAAGACAAAACCAGGCCAAGGTGCAAATATTACAAGGGAAATTACGACGGGATGAGGTAGGAGATGAGTGGTATCCATTGGCCTGACTCATTAAGGCACAAGAACACAGACACTACGCTGAATATCATAGCTAGTAAAGTGACCCATTTGATCGATAAATATATACCCAAGACCAAACCCAGTGCTTCTAGGAATACAAGGGGACTCCTACACATGAGCCATGCGGTGGTCGACCAAGCTAAGAAGAAAACCCAGAAATTCAAGGCGTGGGTTAGGTCAAACGATGAACAGGACAAGAGGATTTATGCAGGAACCAAGCAAAGTCTAAGTGTAGAAGGGATGAAAAGGAGTTCCAGAGGCTGGTTGCAAGCGAAGTCAGGTCAAACCCAAAGGCATTTTACCGCAATGCAAAGTCTAAATTAAAAACGCTAGTAGGAGTATCAGACCTGAGTCTTGAGGATGGTAGTTATGCAGATTCTGGCCAGGACAGAGCTGACGCATTGAACAGCTTCTTTTCCTCGGTGTTCACAAGAGAGGATGCGATTAACCGACATGCGTTTGAGGACAGACGGTTCGACACAGCAGTGACTCACATCGTGTTCACAGGAGAGGGTATAAGAAATAAACTGTCCAAGTTAAAGGTTCATAAGAGTCCCGGTCCTGACATGGTGCATCCCAGAGTGCTAAGAGAGCTTGCCGAGCCCCTGAAGATCCTGTTCTGTAAATGCCTGGATGAATAAAGGGTCCCAAGTGATTGGAAAATGGCTTATGTGAGTCCTATCTTTAAGAAGGGCGATCGTCACCCCACGAACAACTATAGGCCGGTGAGCCTGACCACCATAGTATGTAAAGTCCTTGAGAGCATTATAAGAGATGCCATGATGGAACATCTACTACGAAACATCCATGTAAAGGATTGCCAAAATGGTTTTATGTCCGGGGCGCTCCTGCTTAATATAATCACTCAAGGTACTGGATATTTGGACCCATATTCTGGAGCGGGGTGGCAATATCGATAATATATACCTAAATCATGCCAAGGCTTTCGACAGTGTACTCCATGAAAGGCTGAAAATTAAGCTGGGAGGGTACGGGATTCGGGGAAATGTCCTAGTGTGGATAGAAGACTTTCTACATGATTGCAAGCAGTGTGCGGTGATTATTGGCACGCAATCATCATGTGTACCCGTCACAAGCGGGGTACCACAGGGCAGTGTATTGGGCCTGAACTGGCCATTTAACCGTTGATTCTTACTGGGTTAATGAGGCTGGAACATGTAAAAGTATACAGGGTTTTAGTAGCGAAACCCAACTGTCCTTTCTGTATTTATTAAGAAATTATATTATATAGTTCCAAGTGTATATCACCGTAACTTAATCACTGTAGCTATGAGTGTAAAAATGAGGACGGCGACTATATTAAATAGCTCTTCTAAATACGTCCGGTTGGTGTGAAGTATTGAATGACAATGCCGTAGGCAACCGGCTTTTAAATGCTGACCTTAACAGTCTTAGGGCCGCGCCTCATGGAACTTACCCATCACGTGATGTGACCATGTCACCTCATAGCCAGTGGAAAGTTGCAGGGGGTGATATGATTATATAAATCCAATGTACTGTCCTGACATTTATATAAGAGCTAAGGGGCTAATACAGGCCCGCTGTTGTTTGTTTGCTTCATAAATGACATGCCTGACACTGTACATTCCTCCATACAAATGTTTGCGGATGGCGCCAAGTTATTTCGGGAAATTAAGAACGAAGCAGAATGTGAAGAGCTGAAGAAGGATCTCTGTGAGCTCCAAGAATGGTCGAAGAAATGGCTGCTACGATTCAATGTCACGAAGTGTAAGAGGATGCACCTGGGACGTATCAACGGTAAAGAGACGTATCATATGTCCCAACGGGATGAAGAAACTGCATTAATTGAGATTGAATGTGAAAAGGACCTAGGTGTCACCCCGTCTGGTCCTCGAGATATTCTAGGGACTGTCAGTTGATTGAAAATGTCCAAAGGAGGGCCACCAGACTGGTGCCTGAACTACGGCACCTCAGCTACCCTGAGAGATTGGAGCACCTGAACTTGCCTAGCTTATTCTACAGACGGGCAAGGGGCGACCTAATCTCAAAGGGCACTATTCAGTCGAGTGTCCTTACCTGGAGCTGGCGGACGCTCTCCTCACAAGGGGTCACAGCTCATGCTTGATGAAGCCACAAGCCCAAAAACTGTGAGGGGTAACTTTTTCGGAGTGAGAATTGTGAACTCTTGGAACAATCTGCCAGAGTGGTGAGACGGCACCGAATGTGAGCTCTTTCAAGACCAGACTTGACAAGCACTGGAGCAGGTTCAGATACATTCAGGAGCCAGTGCATGCGCAGTACTTGGCAACAGTGCGTAACAGAGACGTGACCAATCGCCCAAGAGGCTACCGAGCCGATCAGTGGTGAAGAGGATAAAGGTAATTGAAAATATGGACCACACCTGTACCATGTCTTCTTACACAAGGTAAACTAACTTGTGTGGTCTGCTCCAGGATATGTACTTCGAAAGGATTTCTGAGTGTAAACAGAAGAGTATGGACTACAATTATGTACAGTCAGACCATTAATTACTTTTATTCCTGGGTACAATGGGTACAACGTCTAGTGGGCGTGGGAGGCAAGGACAGACTGGTCGAGGGCCAGCTACTTTATTCATGACTCCAGTCAAGAGACGAGAGTTCAGTGGAAATATACTGTCACATGTCCAATAGATGACTACTCACGGCCCATAGGAAAGTTACCGTGGGTGATGTAATTATATAAACCTAATGTATATAACCCACATTTATATAAGCACTAGCGGAATCGCCGCCCTCCGGGCGGCTCTTTCGCTAGGCCACGGTAGGACGCCACCCTCCGGGAGGCTCAACATTGTCTCACTGTAGTGCATTAAGGTAGACCACATTTTTGGTTTTGCCATTAGCAGCAAGTATGTACAGATTTTTGCCAGTTCCCACTCTGGAGCATCCAACATAGAACTGTCCATGAGAGAAGCAAGGAAACACCAGGTTTAGGCCAACCATCTTTAGGGACTGTCCCTAGCTTTTGTAGATGGTCATGGCAAAGCTCACTTTAACCGGGAACTGAAGTCGCTTGAGAGGTAACCTTGGTATAAAAAAGTCCTCTCTTTTAGCTTTTCCTGTCAGTATTGTAGCTTCCAGTACATGTGGCATCATGTTCTTCACCACCAGTCTTGTGCCATTGCAGAGGATTGGTGGTTGAAGATTTCTTAAGAGCATTATAGGAGTTCCAATCTTGAGAGTGAGGTGGTGAGGAGGCATTCCAACGGGCTCCAAAGAATTAAGGAATTCTGCAGGGTACTGGACTGCTTGGTCCTGGTCGATTACTGTATTAACAGATTTGAATGAGGTCTCACTGTCTGGAAGCTGTCTGAGTAGAGTCATGTTGATTTCAGCCACTGTTTCATTCTTTGGTGCCAGAATTGCGCGTTCACGCAGCCACTTGTGATCCTTGTAGTGGTGGATAATGTTTGGGTAGACCATATTAGTGAGTTTAGTTGAGGACTTTACAACATTCCCACATCCTCTCATGTTTGTGGATAGGGTGAGTGTCTGAACACTTCTTCAAAGGTATGATGCCTTGAGGCACGCATTCAGTTCATCAGCTGGAGTGCTTCGAGGAATGACAGGTAGGGTCTGGCGAAAGTCTCCAGCAATGACCATTGTAAAGTCACCCATGAGCTGGTCATTTTCTTGTATGTCTTGCAAGGTCCTGTCCAATGCTTCAAACGCTAACTTGTGAGACATAGTGCATTCATCCCAGACTATGAGGCTGCATTTTCCTAAGAGTTTTGCCTTTGCCGATCCTTTTTTAATGTTGCACTCTGGATTCTCATTGTGAGCGAGGTTGAGAGGCAGTTTAAAAGTCGAGTGTGCAGTACGTCCTCCTTCTAATAGTGTTGCAGCAATGCCTGAGGATGCCACAGCAAGAGCAATTTTCCCCTGATGACGTACTTTAGCCAACAGAAGGTTGATCAGGAATGTTTTTCCTGTCCCGCCAGGTGCATCGAGAAAGATTATACCACCCTGCTCCGCTTGTATCGCTTGCAGGATCTGTTCTTAAGCATTTGCTTGATCAGGCACCAGGTGAGGCTCATTTTCTTCAAAGAAAAGTCACCAGAACTTCAACTGAGTAGTCTGTCTCTCTGAGCAACTCCCTGTTTGCAGCTACTGGTTCTCCTCGGTTTGGGGAAGGCAATCCAAAATCAGTCAGTTTTTTTCCTCATAGCTCCACCACTTTGTCTTCCAGCATGATCAGAGCCCTGTTGAACATGTCATCCATGAACTCAATCTCTTGACCAGGATGTTCTCTTCTTGCTTGATGAAGCAGATCCTCTGAAAGACTTTCTTGGTGGTTTTTCCAGAGCTGGCTTGGGTTGGAAAGTTCACATGTAGCAATCATGATGGCAAACAGGTTCCTCATTCTCATTGGCGATTGAGTAGCTGCTGCCTCTTCTAATGTGTCATTCTAGTGACTATCATCTTCCAGTAGGCCAAGGAGATTGCACGCTTCCTGATAGGTTCTGCAGACTTGTCCAGTCATTGTCTTGAGTGCTGCATATGATGTTGGGCCACGGATGTGGTGCAAAAGTAGTCTCAAACAATAGCAGTCAAAGTTGTCGGGGTGAACCGTGTAGACACGTCCCAAAGCATTGCCTGACTTTATCCCTGGATATCCTTCAACATCGGATCCTTGAGCTCTTCTCTAGAACTTTTTCATTGAAGCCGGCCATATGTAGAACTTGGGTACGTCAACATACAGGAGTATTTGACCAAACTCATCTTCCTGTGAAAGCTTGAAGAACGCAGTGAGGGTCGTATCAGCAGGATTTGCCATTTGATTTTGGAGGGACTTTTCTGTGAAGTAGACTCTTTGTCCATTTTCCAGGTGAACAGCCAGATGAACTACTCTTGGACATCGTTCGTGTATGGGAAAATTAAAAATTCTCCATAGGGCTTCATTGCTGCATATACAACGGCCTTGCTGAACCTGTGTCACCTCATCATGATTTCCATCCTTTTCCAATGCAAAGATCGCTTGGTCAGAGCCTTTGTTGACGTATTTGTAGACATACTTGATGGACTTAACTGAATTGCAGAACTCCACATTGATGTGAGCATTGAATGCTTTACTCAAAAGAGGATTGTAGGGGACCACCCATTTGTTGTCTACTGTTATTTCACTGTCTGTTCCAGGTCGCAACACTGCTGTAAAACCTCCATCGCCTGGCGCTCTTCTCCTGCACCGAGGATAGCCATCTTCTCCACTCTGAGGATAAGGATAAAATTACTTATAATACGTGGGATGTGATACGACTTTTCAACCTCTGTGTAGTTTAACGGGTCGGGTCGGGTTGGGTGTGTCGGATCGGGTTGGTTGGAGTTTTTTTGAGATCCCCACATGACACTTGCTATCCATGCGAAGTTTGGTCCGTGCAGCTCATTCGCTAGGCCACGGTAGGACGCCACCCTCCGGGAGGCTCCACATTGTCTCACTGTTCAGTTCCCAAAACTTCTTCTTCCATCAATAGTTTATTAACGGTGTATGAAAGTTCCACCATGTTTTTCACCACAACGGTACAGCAAAGTATATTTTTTTAGCATTAAACTGTTATTATTTTATTGTCTAGTCATCACTACATATAACACCACCCATCATCACTACATACTGTATAACATCATCCATCATCACTACATATAACACCATCCATCATCATTACATATAACACCACCCATCATCACTACATATAACACCACCCATCATCACTACATATAACACCGCCCATCATCACTACATATAACACCACCCATCATCACTACATATAATACCACCCATCATCACTACATATAACACCACCCATCATCACTACATATAACACCATCCATCATCACTACATATAACACCATCCATCATCACTACATATAACACCATCCATCATCACTACATATAACACCATCCATCATCACTACATATAACACCATCCATCATCACTACTGATCGGTAAGGTATTCGAGTCTCGTGCGGACACACACACACACACATACACACACAAACAAACACACACACAGACATACTTCTTTGTTTTATATCTATAGATAAAGTACTGTTTGTTAGACAGGGGTTAATGCAGTCGTTTTCTAACCCCCCCCCACAGAAATAAAAAAATATAAAATGAGACAAACTTGCTTGTCTGCAATACTGAACCATCAACACGCCTAGTACTCCCCAGTAAGACCATGCTATAATTTACACTATTACACTAATAATGAAATTAATCCATCGTGTCTATGGCGAGTTAACTAGTAAATACGAAATCTATCACGGACGAACTGACTGACGGAAGGACGGACAGACGAACGGACGGTCGGACGGATAGGCGGACACCATCATTGCTATACTGTAAATACCTTAACTTTCGATCCGGGAGAAATACTGAGAGAAAGAAATTTAACGCCGGTCAACAAGGAACGGCGCTCCAAGTGCAGTAAGACGAATGACTTTCTGTCTTCATAAAACTCAGAAAAATTGTTGTTTGATGCAAGCTTAGAAAAACGTGTCATCCCTAAAAATTGCATAGAAAAATACTTCAATGTTCTTGAAACACGAAGAGGTGGTCTAATGCTCCCATAGTGTTAGGACGTTCCTGAGTTTAAAGGAGGCTTCCACACATCTAAAATGGGAGAAGCCCAACTCACCGAAAACATTGGTCACTGAAGCTGATCTGTGACAGGGTCAAACCTGAAAAATTCAGGGTCAAATGGTTCTCTGCTCAAAAAGACCTTAATCCTAATCGCCCCTGAGGCATTACGGTCCTTAGCATTACGGTTGAAGCCAATTAAAATTGAGATCAACTGGAATTAGTAGCCTACTTACTGGGATTAGGACCTATTATTATTACTAAGGTCCAATCCCATTTGTTGTTATCAATTAGGGCTGGGACCTGTTTGACGAATCAACAGCTGATTGAGGATATGAAGCCTCCAAAACACGAAGCAGGTTAGCTAATTGCTTGCAAACAAGGATAATGAATCTATGACAGCATGGTGAGGGCCCTTTTATCTCAGTTTAGCAAGAACTTTTCTGAAGAGATACGGATGCCTCTAAAACAGGTGAGTGTGATCACTGTACCCACTTGAATGTAAGAGGTGAAGCTCTGACGGGAATAACTTTGAAAGGGGAGGACTCCGATACCCCCAAAGACGGCGTGAGGGAAGGGGAGGGGGAGACTTTCATGTAGACAGCGACGGGACCACAGGCGACCACAAAGGACGATGTAAGGATAAGAAGTGGGTTCGTCGTCCACTTGAACGAGTGGGGGCATCACGTTGACGCCTTGATAAGGGATGGACACCGACGTCGTCAAAGGTGAAGGAGAAAAGTGTAACCTTCCTTTAAAACTGACATAACTGATGAATAAAACGATAATCAATGAAGATGATAAATCGGACGTACCTGAGATATGGTGTGTCAATGTCCCCCAAAGAGCTGTTTTAACTCACACTTACCTGGAAAATGAAAGGAAAAATTCAGTTATGATTACCTGTTTTATATCCTCCTCCCACTCACACACATACACACTTGTATGATTATTCACACCTAACTTACAGGAACAACTAAGGCAGAAATAATCAATGATCTTGAGCATTAGTTTATGAGAAATAGATTTCTAAGAGAGCTTGTTCAATATGTTAAGAACACAACAGTAACATTCTTAGTAGTTACCTTGTGGTGGTGATAGAGTAACCCCTGGCGCTGTATAGGGTCAACTCATGGCACTTGATGACACCTTGCAGTACTCCATGACGCAATTTACACCTTGTGATAGTTAAAGATACTTTGCGAAACTTTACAATATTCATTACACTTTACGACACTTTGCGAGACTTTGAAGAATAATGACACTTTACGACATCAATGGTACTTTACGGCACTTTTCGACACCGTATTGCACTATTTTATGTTGTTTGGACACTTTAAAATTATTGGAGATTTTATTACTAAATGCCACTTTATGACACTTTATGGCACTTTGAAACTGTATAGCTTTTTTACGGCACTTTAGAACACTGACACCTTAGGTCACTGATAGTTTAGGACACTAACACTTTAGGACACTTCATGGCACTTTAGGACTCTTCATGGCACTTCAGGACACTTCATGGCACTTTAGAACACTTTGACACTTTAGGACACTTAATGGCACTTTAGAACACTTTGACACTTTAGGACACTTCATGGCACTTTAGGACACTTCATGACACTTTAGAACACTTCATAGCACTTTAGAACACTTCATGGCACTTTAGGGCATTTCATGACACTGTAGGACACTTCATGGCACTTTAGAACACTTTGACGCTTTAGGACACTTCATGGCACTTTAGAACACTTTGACGCTTTTGGACACTTCATGGCACTTTAGGGCATTTCATGACACTGTAGGACACTTAAGACACTTTGACATTTTAGAATACTTTGACACCTTAGGACACTTCATAACACACCTCTGACACTTCATAGCACTTTCTCATTGTGTTCCACATATTACGGGATCATACAACACTTATAAAAATTATGACACTTTATCAGATCTACTGGCACTTAATTAATAAAACTTAAAGATATTACATTGTTATAATATGTATTGCAATGTTGCATGAGAGGGCCAAATAGCACACATAATTACTAAAATGCTTTTGGGTTCAGTGGAAATCCGACGAAGCCCTCATTAATTAAGTACAGCTTTGGTTTAGGGTCTTGTGATTTCACACAACATTTTAATAGTTTGATGGATAAAACGTATTTGTACAATGTGAAATATGGACATGGAATTGGTTAATTTACTACAGTATATCAGTACTTGTACGATCCTGGGCGTAGAGGTAACTACATCAAATGGGCAGGTTCATTGACTTGCAACAGTACTTCAACCCCTAGGCCCATTAAACATTCACGTTCTGAAATAACAGCTTTGGTTAACAGACCAAAATCATGGAGACAATCCTTTGATACCTCCAGCTGACAGATGAAGATAACATTTCCATACAATTACATTGTGAACACGCATCCGAGAAAACTATTCCTTAAATCATGTAATCAGTGTTTAAAGTAACGCCAGTTAGTAATAACTAAAGCTTAATATATATATACAATAAACAAGAGTACAGACAATAATACTGCATTGTCCTGTAACCCAACTAATTTAAAAGTTTATCACCCAACATTCACCCTTAATACTGGTGAGCAAACTATTACCAAGAGATGATATAACAACGGATGAAATAAGATATAGTCATATTCCTGGTTCCAAGTTCACACCCTGTGTCTGACTGGAGAGAGAGAGAGTTTCGAGAAAGGCAACAACAGTACATCTTTCATAAATAAAATATTTACTCAAAACTTATTTATATAAATACATAATATTGATTACAAAATATTAGGAATTACATAGAACCAAAATAATTTACATGCAATGCAAAAATAAACTAATTATAACAAAGTACACTCGGAAACCATATTCTCTAGCCCACCTGGGTCGGTGCTGGAGGTTAGTACAGTGTCCTTTCTGGACGGGGGCCCACTCTATCACGAGGCAACACACGCACGAACACACTTCCCTCAGCCTTCATAGGGTAAGGACGTGTGTATTCGGCGCTGCCAGCTCACGCGGCCGTGGTCTTTGATTATGGAGACAGCTGCCAGCCCGGTGTGTCGGGCCCTCCCCTTCCCCATCTCCTACTTCCCATCTGGATTTATCAACATCCTCACACCAACAGTACAGTGCAAAGATTGACGATTAACCCAGAAGTGATATACAAAAGTGGCAATTTCAACTCGAAGGAAAAGCACAAAAACACAACAATACTGATTGTGGCTGCATCTGACCTGACCTCACGGCTTCACCTGACCTAACCTGAAGGATGGAGCACACCTGCATTGCCCCAAGCTACTGTCCTGGCCACTTGGCCACACACCTGCCCAACCGCATCCAGCCCATACGAGCACGAACTGACTGCTACAAGAACAGCGCAGTCTCAACCTTTGGAAAAATCATCAACACCTAATTATTATGTCATATTTGTATCACTTATGTTACTTGTACATCATTTGTAAATCAAGAGACCCATTCCCCAATTATGTAATTGTATATTTTCAGCCTTCTGGCTGCCATGCTCTTTCAATAAACCGTTAATTATTATTATTATTATTATTATTACAGTCATAGTACGGTTGTATAGATGATATTATTTTATAAATATTGTATATGGCTCATAAATATTATGCCATTTCCATTACCTTCTGCGTTGAATATAATCCGTCCAGACTGATCAAGCGTTGGTTTAGGCGCACCCGCAGATATTCTATTGGATGGCCCCTAAAAGTGATGCAATCAGCGAAAATCTATATGAACTATATGAATTTATTGAATGGGATATTTAAGGCGAAAACAGTGAGGAGCGTGAGGAACACGCACGCAATGTGTGGGAGAATAAGGAAGAGCCACCAAAGAATATCACATAATCCTGGTAAGATTCCGTACCCGGCAAATTTTTGAAGTTCCTAACAGCAGATGGGGTTGGACCTTGATTATTAACCTGTGGTCAAAATTAAATCTCCTTACGACGGTGCGCCTTATGGGTTGGCGGTGGCTCTCTGGGTAACAACCTCGTTGGGGCCCCATAGACCCATTTTACTAACTCTAGAGGAATTTGTCGGTATTTTACTATGTATTGGTTTTTACGTCCTTCGCATAAATATGCTAGTCGCATTAATACGCGCTCCAGAATCTGTCAGGACATTAACCGCAAGTATAACAATAATGCAATATCTTTACAATGTTTCCTGTCGTCTTAGAAAACGGAACAATGTAATAGTCATGCCATACAAAACAATCTTGATGCTCTAGAATTGCATATGTATTAAATAACCGATAGCAGTCCATTATTTGGTAAATAAAAGTGAAAAGCAAACGCCATGTATAGATTTGCGTTACGGAAGAGAAATAAGATGAACCATGGTTTGATGAAACAATATTATCTGGGACGATATATACAATGACGAGGAAACCTCTTTATGACACTCCTTACCCTGGAATTGAAGCAATGTTGCGACACACACACACACACACACACACACACACACACATGAGTGTAACTTTGTGTGAAACGTTAATCTGACTTGGGGTGACTTTGAGCCGAACCATGCAGCGATATTACAATTGTATGTCCTTCCTGTCTGATTTACAACAATAACTGGCGAGTAAAGTTGCAATATTATATATGCATTATGTGATACTGCTGATAGTTGCAGATACAGAGCAGATGAACGCCGCATGATAATATTAGGTAAGAGCCTGGAGGGACTATATCTGTAACTTGTGCTCGTGCGTATGTTGCCCGTGAGGAGTTACGGAGACTCAATGACCTTTGAGTGGGATGGTCAAAGTATTACACTATAAAATTGTGTCAGTGAAGATGGCTGATCACATGTAATTTGAATTTTGAAATGGATTGAACAAAACACGATTGCATAGTTGTCGCGAATGATAGGAGCATCGTGATTGCAGCACACGCTGCGGTGTGTGGAGTCACTGGAGTGGCTTAGAGTGTTTATTTCCATTCATACTTTCGTGACTACAACCTGGTATTTTTTCTTTGTGCTTCACTTATATAATGATGCTGAGTGTAAAATGCCATATCTATGTTATACATAATGTCATCTCTTCTAGCTGAACTATGACAATGTGTGTTCGTGCATTGTGTTGCCTCGTGATGGACAGTGGGCCCCACGTCCAGAAAGGAACACTGTTCTAACCTCCGAGTGTACCTATGTCTTGAATACAATTGACTTCTTAAAAATTAAGAATTTAAATTGTTATACAAGCTGTACATACAACTTTTATACTACGATGGTGGACTGCTGCCTTGGGGGGAGGGGTGACAGACAGCCGACTTCTCATTGTCTTCGTGGATGGACGAATAACATGAAGAAATTATAAGCTATTAGCCGAAATCATCACAGTCACTATCATTTCCGGGAATGCAGCAGGAGTATGAAAAGAGAAAGGACATGCTCTTCAGCTAACCACAAAATATGTTGACGATTATCGATGATGACTGTTTAATTGGACCCAAGTTATAACAGAATCTAACCAAACGTACTACAAAATTGTAACATTACTTGAACCTAATGCATCATCGACGTAAGCAATAACAAAACTATAGGCTTACAGTATTATTCTGAAAATTTAAGTTTGTAGCAATTAATGTAGTATAGAATCTGCTAATTAGACATTATCACATAATAATGGTACTGAGACCAACACTACTAGTTTTGGGTATTTCCCAAATATGAGAATGTGATCCCAAAAAAACACCATTACACATTTCGCACATAAAACACGAAGCTGCACAATAACAGTGTGATGTGTGTTGAGTCCGGGTTTTTAGCGTCATTTTGAGAGTATTTGTACACAAAGGGAGTCAGTGGTTGAGGTAGAGAGGTATAAGGACTTCTGGGCTGATTGGGAGCTGTTGGCACGATACCCACCACTCCTGGCCGGGGGTGAGGCATGCCCTTGGGCTAACTGGGGAAAATACCTAGTTAGCTGACTTCATTCTGGCGTAATGGCCGGTGTTGCCACAGTAGAGTCATGTGGTCCCTGGCGCTTCGACTATGCAAAAATCCCCATCATGGATATACCAAAAGACACTCTGTTTCTGATGGCGACCTTCCATATAGAGGTGAGTGAGAATGAAATTAAGAATACTCATCACCCGTTTCAATACTCTCTCCTGTTACGTCTGCACTAATAACACGGGCATCGCTCTTCTACAAGAACCAAGAACCGTTTGTGAGAGGCGCTCAATTTCACACCCCTAAGCTTCTTCCTGGATATGGCATGTACTTCTCACTCATTCAAAACGGCCTCATAATCTACACCAAACAGTCCCTACAGCACAAACTGGTAAGAAAGAGCCGCGACAACTTAATGTGGCAGTCATGCACATTCATCTCTGTAACGTCTATGGACACGGACAAACCATTTTTTGAATAATCTAGCAAACTCCACTGATTGCTATTACCGTTTCGTACTGGGTCCCCAAAGAGGCCAAACTCCCATACATCAGCCTCGTCATCTTGTGTCTGATCATTATGTAGAAACGTTCGTCAGATAAATGACAGTATGGTATAGTTTATACGAGCCACAGTCTGTTTCACAGTTCACTGATGACTTGGCGGATACCATAAAACAATTCTACTCCCGATTTGCATCCCGAGACCACCTCAAACAAAAAGCTCGACAGAGAACTCCCTGGGCCCTGGACAACGGCAAACGTAAAGCTAGAGTTATCGTGGATGCCAAAGCAGCCCTCTCAGGTCACTGGAACCGAGTTGTCTCGAACATTAGTCACTGCTGACACCTGAAAAAAAAAACATCAGGCTACCCAATTTAGAGTCATGGCCCTACCCATAAGAACACAACCTGCCTCAAAGAGACCTTCATAGAACGAAGATTTGCTCTGGAAATCGTCTGTGCTGAATGCCAACCAGATAACAACTACTTCATCGTCTCCTAAGGGTCCCCAGGAACCACCTTTTTCATCTGTAAGACATGAGTCATGATCAGGGTGTACGTCCACCAGCTTGGACCACCAGCACCATTGTCACCAATCCAAAGTCAGGCATGACAAAATTTCGACCAATCTCTTACCTCATGCACTTGTAAGGTTCTTGAACGAATGCTCTTGGTCTGCATCTTCTCCAACATCTCGGACCGTCTCTCTGCAAACCTACATGGATTTATGCCGAGCCGATCTACACACAACCGTGTATAGAGGAAAGGTTTAGCTCCCGGGGATTAATTGTCAGTAATGGCTAGTGCTACTTGTGAACAGGGCTGTGCCCTTTTGAGGGCCGAGTTAGAGAGGGCCAAGGAAAAATTCTTGAAATTAAAGGAAGTGATAGCGAGGATGAAGGAAGAAACGAAACAAGGAAAGCTCATGTCTGACGAAACCTCAGGCGAATGGAAGGTTGTAAGGAGAGGGACGACCAAACTGGTGGTGAAAAAACACACTCTTTCAGTCCTTTGATAGACGAATTGGACGTTAGCATAGTCAGGGACAAGGCTGACAAGGAAGGTACGAAAATCTTAATTGTTAGAGAGTCCCAGGTATGGTACCTGGACAGAGCTTTTTGTGGTAAAAATAAAAATAGGATGAGGGTTTGTTTGCCAGGAGCTAGGGTGGGGGATATAGTTGACAGGATGGACAATATCTTGTCTGGTAATGGGAACAAACCCATCATCTGCCTTTGTGCAGGAGGCAATGATATTGTTGAAGTCTTTAAACTGCTCGGGAAACATGTGAGCACGGGGGTGGAGGAAACTGCAGTGGGAGAGGGTAAACAAAGTGAAAGGTTACACAGAAATAGTGTTAAAGGTTACACAGAAATAGTGTTAGGGATGATGACGAAACTAAATTAGGCAGGGAGTTAAAACCTAAACGCGACAAAGAGAGGACTCGGAACAGACAAACTTAAATGTCTACAACGCAAACAGTAGGAGTATGAGAAACAAAATGGATGAAATCAGGGCGTTGGTATGTACAGAAAAAATCGATATAATAGCATTCACCGAAACATGGACAAACTTAGACTCACTTAAGTTACTTGTCGAATACCAAATTGCAGGTTACAAATTATTCCATACCGGTATGCAGATTAGGCAAGGAGATTAGGCAAGGATGCGGAGTAGCAATCTATGTCAGGGATAATCTGAAGTGTGAAATAAACAAGGAAATAAAAACTGAGCAGAATACAGAAACAATTTGGATAGAATTAATACACGGTAGGGAAAAATTAATCATAGGAGCAATATATAGACCTCCCAATCTTGATAGAGTTAATGAACGCCTTATTTGGGATGAAATGAGCAGGGCTTCCAGGCATAAAGTCTGTATAGTAGGCGACTTTAACTTCAGCCAAATAGATTGGATTGACCTTACGGGTAACTCAGAATCAAAGGATTTTCTTGAAACAATCCAGGACTGTTATCTACCGAGATAGGGAACGAACTTGCATACAGCGATCACAAAAAATAAGATTAAAATTTCAGGGCAGCCGCAAGGAAAATTCCACTAAAGTCCTAGATTTCAGAAGGGCAAACTTTGATAGTTTGAAGAGGCAGCTGAGAGAAGGGGTATCACTCTTGGGGGTGAATTACATGACCTCACATGAGGTGACCTCACACAATGTACCCACAGAGGGCGACCTCACTTTACCTGGAGACCTGACGGGTGAGGATGACCTGATCACGAGATCTGAGGTTGCCGAGTTCCACAACAAAATAAATAATGAGTTACTTAATGCACAATGTCAGAACATACCATACAGAAAACTCAGATCAAACAAAAATGACCCTAAATGGATATATAATTATTTAAAGAATATTATTGGACAAAGGAAGGTTATAGGTAGGAGATTAATTCGTGGTGAAGTTTACCTCCGAGATTATTATAAGGTATTGGCCAGTAGGGTTAAGACCGAGATAAGAAAAGAAAAGAGAAATATGAACTAAAGGTAGCAAGGGAGGCGAAGTGAAACCCCTAGGGATTTTATCAAATGTATCAAGCTAAAACACAAGAAAAGATTGGACCAATACAGTCAGATACTGGCGAGCTAACTTAAAACGACAGAGAAATGAGCAATAATCTGAGTATATTTTTCAACAGTTTTCATTACAAAAAAATAAAACATGATACCCGAGGCTCCGACTATAGCTATATACAGAGATAGTGAAGAAAATAAATTAAGCGAGATAGCAGTGACTAGTAACGATGTTAGTAAGCAAATTGACAAACTAAAGCCTAATAAGTCACCAGGTCAGATGATATATTTGCCAGAGTATTAAAGGAATGTAAGGAAGAGCTTAGTATGCCCTTAGCAAAGTTGTAATATCGATTTTCAAGAAGGGAGATAGATCACTATCCTCTAACTACCGTCCAATCAGTCTAACATCAATTGTTGGCAAATTACTGGAAGCAATAATTTCAAACTCTATTCGAAATCACCTGGAGAAGCACAAGTTGATAAATGATTCCCAACATGGCTTCACAAGCGGGCGTTCATGTCTAACTAATCTATTAACATTCTTTTCAGCTGGTTTCGAATCATTGGACGAGAGGCACAATTATGATGTGGTATATCTTGACTTTAGCAAAGCCTACGACAGAGTCCCCCACGAAAGACTAATAAGAAAAGTTGAGGCTCATGGCATTAAAGGAGATATTCTAAAATGGATTAGAGAGTGGTTAAAGGACAGGAAACAGCGAGTGAGCATTAACGGCACTAAATCCGATTGGAGCAACGTCACTAGTGGAGCTCCCCAAGGCTCAGTACTTGGACCATTATTATTTATTATATACATAAACGACATAGATATCGGCGTAGACAGCAACATAAGTAAATTTGCTGATGATACTAAAATAGGGCATGTAATTAAATCTGACGAGGACTCCGCAAAACTACAGGAAGATCTAAAAAAAAAATTCGAATGGTCTTAAAAATGGCAGATGAAATTCAATGTGGACAAATGTAAAGTACTCAGCTTAGGAGATGTAAACAGGGAAACCAGATACCAGATGAACAACGGTGTTATTGAGAAATCCGACTGCGAGAACGATTTAGGAGTAATGATAAGTAGGCATCTTAAGCCAAGTAAACGATGTGTATTTGCTTGAAACAAGGCTAATAAAGTACTTGGATTCATACAAAGGAGTGTTAGTTAGGTCATCCTAAAGCTATATCTTGCGCTTGTGAGACCTCATTTGGATTACGCAGTTCAATTCTGGTCACCGTATTACAGAATGGATATAGAATCCTTGGAAAGAATTCAGAGGAGAATGATAATACTAAGCCCGGGCATTAGGAACCTTGAGTACAGCGACAGGTTTGCGCATCTTAATTTGCACTCCATCGAGAGACGTAGAGTGAGGGGTGATATGATAAATGGAAGACAGGACCCCCCACCTGTACTCACTATGAGCCACCGTCTTATCACCTCTTGAAAAGTTGCTGAATGCAGCAGTATGACTTATCTTAGGCTGTCTAATGTCCAATGAACACCCGGATAGTGAACTTGAGGAGAAATCTGGGTATAACCAGTTTCCAAGACATAGTAAAAATATTTGTCACCATATTTGAAGTTAAAGACTTAAGGGACCCACACGTCTCTCGCACCTTTGCTATCCACCTCTCTAATGCCTTTGGAAACCCGCTCCGTTGGCCGGACGAGGCAAGAAGAGGATACATAACTCTATTCAAGGCCTTTTCTGATGTGTTCCTAGATCTTAGCATTAACATTCCTCAAACAGATGACGGGCGAGCGTCATCACCATGAGCCATCACTCCACCTTCCCTACACTACACTGACACCAAAACAGATGGCCATCCAATAGTACAACGACAAGCATCACGAGAGAAGATCGGTGATGTTACAACAATTATCCAAGAGGACTGAATCATCATCTATACCGACGGCTTACTACAGAACACGGATGCAGAAGGCTGCACTTAAGTGGCCTATTCAAGAATGACGTGTGAACTACAGGGCATCCTTGGGGCCATCAGCTACTTGAGTAGAGTGGATTGGTGATCAGTGATTCTCGTTCTGGACTAGAGTTAATCACCTCACTCTGTCCCGTATGTCAGTATCTAGTGAGACAGATCCACTTCATTTGGATCCCATCCATATTGGCCTCCACAAACACGACTATGTAGACAACCTCGCAAAATCCGCTTGCATACTCCCTATCCTGATGGCGCTTCAACCATAACCACTGGTGGAATAAAGATACCGTGTTTTCAGTCATTTGAAAGCTAGACGAGCACGTTCGAGAGGTAGCTCCCGCACATGCATGGATTTATGAAACGCATATCCGAGGCCTCTCATCCCAGGCGTACGCATCAGTGATGCGTGTTAGCTTCGCTCCCGAACGACTGAGAAAACGGCTGAAGACGCTCTCCAAGAAAGCCTTCAAATCATAACGAAGAATGAAGTGAACAGCAAGGTGCCAGTATTAGTGTTCGCCACTATGATAAGCATTGTGTCACATTAGTGGTGAAAATAGAAAACACAGCCTTCAGCATTACATCCCAGAGTGCAAACCAATTCGCCCCCTGTTGCCACTTAAAAAACCCTTAACGAACTCTGTAAATAGACACTATTTTACCGCTATATCCTAAATTTTGTACCATATAAAATACCTGCTCTAGAAAACCACCACTTGACTCACTTGTCCTAGCGCACTCTATGAGGTGCGAGTTCCGCTGTCTCATTCCTTACACCCATAAGCAGTCAACTTGGACTAAAACTTGGGGTGCAGCTGCTCTACGAGACGAGAGTGTGTAATTCAGTGTGACGGCCGGTTGGTATGTGTATATAGAGGAAGGACTGCCGTCCCTATTTGGGGGCGTAAATATAGACCTAATAACTATTACACATTTGAGGATATTCACATTAACTGTTACATTTTACTGTTGTCTCTTATGTAATGCGAGTTGATTAGTTTTTGTTCAGACTTACTTGGATCATCTTATGAACTTGTGACAAGGTTGATAGGAAAATTAACCTTTGTTTCTCTCTAATGAGAGGAAACGAGAAATTTCGACCAGAGAGAGGGGCAATCCTACAGTTCCTCTCTGGAGAAAGAGGATGAGGCATTAAATCTCCGGTGAGTGGGAGATTATAGCTGTCATCGTGGATGATATTCCAAGCTGTTATTGTAAGGACTAACTTCCATGTTGGACAAAAATCGTGGTCCAGCCGTCTCACAGAGCTTTCTCTCAACTTTCACTCTTCGACTTAATCTCTTATTGTCCAGTGGGTGGCATTTTTGTTTGATATATTGATATTTGTTCGATATTTTGCGGATATACAAGTAACTTCGGATCTTTTATGACACCAGTCAATGTATTCGTGACCCAAAACTCACAATAAGCCCGATGTTTACCCTAAGCCTTTAAAGGTGATGATGACACACATTGACAAAACAAACAAAGGTATATAATATTCTAGACATGATAAGTCTTTAAAGGTCTCATGTCATCTGGAGGGGTCAAAGGTAAAGAGTGCATGAAGATTGTTAGATACAAAATACCTAAAGTATAGACGGAAGGATTATTAATATCCACCAATTCAGTGTTGAGATATATAGTACAGAAGATGAGGAACGAATGGACAGATACACTGATGAAATAACAAATGAACGGACGGATACACAGAAGAAGAGACAAGGTGACTGCAGTATGGCCCCACTTTACTCTGGAGCGGAGGCTATCATTACTGTTTTAACAAAGGCATTATGGCGTCATCAAAACCAACAATGGTATACTAACTCAATACTTATAACTCCCTCCGAGCGACATACGAAATGTTGTAATGGTCGATAAATTTATTATCAATAATAGATGAAACTCCGACAATAAATGGTGAGGCTACATGTTAAATGATATGCTTCAGTCCTGCTGAATTCTAACCAAACTTAAACAAACCACTCGGACTGAAGCCTTGTGGCATATGTACCCATTGAATCTGCGGTACTATTACACTGGGAAACATCATAAATAGGGCGCAAGTACAGTAAATTATCTGGACTATGATTCATTTAATAAGCGACTTGTGGTAGCTGGAGGAGCAGAGTGACGAGGATATATCATAGCAGACAACAAGTGATCGTGGGCCCTTCGTGCCCGGTGGCGAGTTCGGTGATACAGTTTACCGAGGCGTGAAAGTTTGAACGCTCGTGCTTGGCTAGCGTGCAACCGCCGTCCGGCTGACAGCGTACAGCGACATCGTTTTCCAGATGGTCTTGGTTGTTATAATCATGGTCGTGGTTGTTATAATCGTGATATAATCATGGTCGTGGTTGTTATAATCATGGTCATGGTTGTTATAATCATGGTCATGGTTGTTATAATCAGAGTCGTGGTTGTTATAATCATGGTCGTGGTTGTTATAGTCATATTCGTGGTTGTTATAATCATAGTCGTGGTTGTTATAATCATGGTCGTTGTTAAAGTAATCATATCGGTATAATCATGGTCGGTTGTTATATCATAGTCGTGGTTGTTATAATCATGGTCGTGGTTGTTAGAATCATGGTCGTGGTGTTATAATCATGGTCGGGTTAGTTATAATCGTGGTCGTGGTTGTTATAATCATAGTCGTGGTTGTTATAATCATGGTCATGGTTGTTATAATCATGGTCAAGGTTGTTATAATCATGGTCGGGTTAATCATGGTCGTGGTTGTATAATCATATCATAGGTTGTTATAATCATAGTCGTGGTTGTTATAATCGGTCATGGTTGTTATAATCATAGTCGTGGTTGTTATAATAATGGTCATGGTTGTTATAATCATGGTCGGGTTGTTATAATCATAGTCGTGGTTGTTATAATCATGGTCATGGTTGTTATAATCATAGTCGTGGTTGTTATAATCATGGTCGTGGTTGTTATAATCATGGTCATGGTTGTTATAATCATAGTCGTGGTTGTTATAATCATGGTCGTGGTTGTTATAATCATGGTCGTGGTTATGATCATAGTCGTGGTTATTATAATCATGGTCGTGGTTGTTAGAATCATGGTCGTGGTTGTTATAATCATGGTCGTGGTTATTATAATCGTGGTCGTGGTTGTTATAATCATGGTGGTGTTGTTATAATCATGGTCGTAGTTGTTATAATCATAGTTCACCCCCAAGCATGATACCCCTTCTCTCAACTGCCTCTTGAAACTATCAAATTTTGCCCTTCTGAAATCTGGGACTTTTGTGGAATTTTCCTTACGTCTGCCCTGAAAATCTAACTGGAATCCAATTTCTTTGTGATCGCTGTTTGCAAGTTCGTTCCCTACCTCGACATGACTAATGAAGTTTTCTCTGTTCGACAGAACTAAATCGAGTATATTATTACCCGGGGTGGGTTCGGTTATATGTTGACTTAGGAAACAGTCCTGGATTGTTTCAAGAAAATCCTCTGATTCTGAGTTACCCGTAAGGTCAATCCAATCTATTTGGCCAAAGTTAAAGTCGCCTACTATACAGACTTTGTTGTGTATGGAAGCCCTGATCCTTTCATCCCAGATAAGTCGCTCATTAACTCTATCAAGATTGGGGGGTCTATATATTACTCCTGTGATTAATTTTTCCCTACCGTCGATTAATTCTATCCAAATTATTTCTGTATTCCACTCAGTTTTTATTTCCTTATTTATTTCACACTTCAGATTATCCTTGACAAAGATTGCTACCCCGCCTCCTTTCCTAATCTGCCTATCGGTATGGAATAATTTGTAACCTGCAATTTGGTATTCGACTGGTAACTCACGTGAGTCTAGGTTGATCCATGTTTCAGTGAATGCTATTATATCATCCATTTTGTTTCTCATACTTCTACTGTTCGCGTAGTAGACATTTAAGTTAGTCGTGTTCTGAGTCCTCCACACGCGCAACATTTACGGTTCTGCCGGTCTCGTATCACTGTATGGTGGCTGGATGATCTTTTATACTCGATTCCGATTGACAGCAAAGTAGCAGTAACTTTCATTTGGGGAAGTGAAGGTGGCTGAGTTATATTCCTGCCTCCTCTTCTACCACTAAAGGCTTAATATACAAAATATTACATCTAAGCTGCCCTAGCCTATTGGACCCATTCATTTTAATCACACTTTTTGGAGACGCCTTGTTAAGTGGAGATGACATCAATACTTGCCTGATCTATCCCTGTGCTATGTGTTTGAAAAATATGCGTGCATTTGGTGACAGGACACAGTAACGAAAACCCATTGCATAAAAATACGGAAATAAAAGTAAACATAGACCTGCGAGGTAAGTGTTACGAAAAACTCTTAGGTTATGAAGAAAATATTTATGTTATAAGCGTTGTATGAAAACCAGAATTTTTCAGTCAGACGGAAAAAAATAGTATTAGAAAATCGAATAGTGGTTTTGGCACTAATTTAATTGTAGTGGAAACATGATAAGATTTCGGCAGACTTTTTGGAGTTTGACACAATAAGCCGTTGAGTGAAAGTAAAGGAGATATATTAGCACACCAGGTTGTTTTATGTCGCTAGGGTTAGGTAACATCCCTTTTAAGGAAAGTGACCAGAGATGAAACTATGGCAGAGAGAATATTATAAGACAGAACAACGTTGACAGAGATTAAGGACTGATACTCCTCATGCATACAAATGTTGCTACACCTACATATCTGAGCCAGTGAAGAAACTGACGAGAATATCAAGTCGTTGTGCTAAATGTGCAGGACAATTGATTTTTATTTCATATGAGTATAAATAAGAAAAATTCCCGGGTTTGAGGAATGTATAGAGTCTCAATATGATGCTTCTTTGAGTGTTGGGAAGATACTTTAGTAAGAGTTGAAATGAAAAGGGGAAGAAGGTTGAGAGTTAATTAATGATCCGGAAAAGTGAGAAGTTTAGGACGACCACGGTAAATAAGAGCCGGGGAATATAGAATCTTCACGTAGTGTAAATATGGCCACTCTTGTCTTTGGTATGCGTCTGGAACACTCGCTTTATCTTAGTGGAAATAAATCGAAATTAAGGGAAGAAGCGATGAATTAGAAGAACAGAAGAGAGATAAAGTTATGAAAGAATGCATGAGAGGAGAAAGAGGAGAGAGAGATAAGGAGGTATTAGGTAGACTCAAGGATGAATTCTACTAACGGGATAGTTACATATAATAATTATCTTAAGGTTGTTGATGATTCATAATACCAGAGATGACGTTATGAAAATTTGTCTAAAACTATAATTGGCGAATGAGCAGCTGAGGTCTACAAGGATGGTCAGATATTGTGTACCATGGAGATGTATGAGAGTTGAACTGTGAATTGGGTTTGGAGACTCATGTGATGACTCTACTTAAATTGTAAATAATTAGTTAATAGGAGCCATTGCTGTCACGTTCGTTGACACACGATACAGCCAGGAGAATAAAGTCAAAGATAAAAAGTATAATGTTTAATTAAAATATTTAGATACCCAACTACCGGTTACTGATAGTGACGTTCCTCTGCTCAGGAAAACACAGTAGGTAACCACGGGATGGTATCATGAATATTTGGAAGTCAATATGTGAATGATGAAATATAGTCAATTGATCATAGAGTGTCACTGACAAATTATTGATTGATGTTGGAATAAAATATAATAATATTGTAAGTATTATTTACAAATGTAGTCAGGTGATTCATCTCAACTCAGGTAGTTCTAGCGTCTCGGAGGCAGCTAGCTGAAACTGTGACCGGGGAACGCTAACCGCTGGACCACCAGGATACTAAAAGCACTCCTAGACTTTGTTATATTTCACACAAAGCTCCTCTACGTGTGTGTTGGTGTGGGGATTAGTGGATGAAATCATTATGACCTGACCTCATGTTTTTAAGGTCACCCTGTATATTTAAGCCTCTCTCTCTGTCAATGTAATCCAGTTGCCTCTGAAGATGTCTTGAATAAAGACGAAAGCTAAGGTGCTCCGTTGTTTCCCTTTTCCCGTGTGATTTTATCAAGATATATATATATATATATATATATATATATATATATATATATATATATATATATATATATAATAGAATGAAATTTGACCGTCAAAATGCGGTTCTTTTAAATGAGAAATCAGATTTACTTAAAAATTGTGTTGAATTTATTGATGCAGTATAAACACAGAGTTAGCTCAAACTATTGTGAGTTATTCCCGAGTATATTAGTATACAGTATATGGGTTGTCCCAGCCGCATCTTGAGGCTTGAGTAAGACTTCACACTAAACCATTGCGGACAGTGAAACCACAGGAAGGCACAATTGTCTAGGTAGGCCTATACCTGGTACGATTTTTTTTTGGTAAATTCGACTCAAAAAACCAATGGTTAACCATTAATCTTTCACATAAAATTATTATATAAATTAAGTTGAAAATATATAAACAAATGAAATTCAATTCGTTATTAAATATTAATAGGAATAGACTAAACTCACCGAGTTTTGGGGGCCCCGCCTACGAATCATGACGTCATTGGCCTATACATGCGTGCGCACATAAGTATAAGAAAACTCGCCAATAAACCATGAATTAACATTTATTTACCACCAGAAAATTTTTGTAATGGAATTTTATAACCAAGACCAGAGCCATTAGTGGGGGTCCCTCAAGTGCCCTGTGGCTCCTCATGCCTCCAAGCAAGAAGAGAATCCTGCTCATTCAGATAGACACAAAGAGATAGAGACATATTATCAGACACATGCACAGATATACACAATCATATACAGATTCATATACATACACAAACAAATGCAATAATAATCTTTGTTTAGTCAGGTGCTATAACATGTGTTTCAAACATGTGTACATTATTAATAATTTGGCAACAAGACTTACCACTGAATCACTGGCTGCATTAATCTTGCCTGCAAAAGAGAGAGGGGAAGGGAGAAAGTCATACACGCGAGATGCTGGTAGCGCTGTCCGAGAGAGACCCCAGTCATCCCTCTCCCTCGTCCTCCTCTCTGACCCACTCAAGGACCAAGAAAAAAAAAACAGATCAAACAGGGAAATACTTAACTCAGTAAGTCAGTCAGTAAAGGTGAACGAAGGGTTAACTAACACAACCTAAAATATTAAGATTTATTCTTAATATTATAGTTATGACCATGAACTGACGATAATTGGAGCTCAGATAATTAATTACTAGGGTGATGGTGCTTCAATACACGAGGTTTGCTTCAAGTTGAAAAGCTTAATAAGTTGGGAGTTCCTCTGACTCCCTGTAACTTATCGTTTGTTTTCTTATCACAAATGTGTGGATCAGATGTGGACAGAGTTTCATACTTTCCTATTACGAGATTAATGAAATAATCCGTTTATATCACAGGCGTCGGATCGGGGTGAGTGAGAGGAATGTAAGTACTACCAATAATCAAGAGATAACGCGCATGTCTCTCACCAATATGTCAAGGGTGTAAATCCTGCTAAGCCCAGACACACGTGAGAAGGGTGTTATCCAGCGTGACCCGACCAAACATCACAGGTTTCCCGATGCCCGGTTTCCTCCTGTACTTACACCCGATAGATCCACCGCCCGAACGGCTAGTAAGCTGATAAGTGGCGAAAAAAAATGCTTCCTCCCTTAAGCAGTCTCTTCCTGTGACTGCATACATTAATTGTTTTCCTTTTTGTCAGAAATTCGCCACACTTTAGGTTCTTCAGTTGAATCTGAGTGTGTGAATACCACTATTGACTGGGTGAGTCCTTCACTGAGGGAGCAGTGCATTGGATGAACGTGTAACTCGGGGGCTCGGTACACGTTTATTGCACTGATTCTCCCAATGGTGTTTACGAATTTAAATCACTCCAAAAAGAACAATTAATTTCAGAATATTACTAATTCTCATCCATGATATCAGTATAGTCATAAATAATAATAATAATAATAATAATAATAATAATAATAATAATAATAATAATAATAATAATAATAATAATAATAATAAAATAGCCATTGGAATGTTTTGAAGATTTAATTTTCATGTTGGGTAACTCACTTTGGTGGTCAGTCCTCGCTGATGTGCCTTATCGTCACATTCTGGTCACCTCTGTTTCAACACTTGTCTGCTATGTACACCTTTTACATTTTTGATCTGTTCTAAAGTGGTAGAGAATACAAGGATAACATTGACTAGCCTCTCCCCCCTCTCTGTCTCCAGGGTGGTGTTCCCTCCTTGTGATCATAACACTACAAATACCATAAAATTTTCTTGCTTTACATTTAAAAAACATAAAAAAAAACATTTGTTACATGAAGTCATCGTCATTTTAAAATTAAACAACTTCGTGATTTATGAATCCTTCAACTCTACCGAAGTTAACCCATTAATAGTGGTACATTAAAAGTACCATACAGTACACCACCAGCACTTCACTCGACACCTGGAGATAAAATGGGGTGGGGGGGGGGGTCGTACAATATGATTCATCAACTAAAAAATGAAAAAAATACATGTTTTTACCAATGAACTTGGTTACTATTGTCTCAATATTCAGCCTCGTAACTCTAAGTGTGCCTCTGATATAAGCTGGAAGGCAGGAGTCCCTAGTATGAAGCAAATGTTGTTTGGTTTTATTTAGAAGCAGTAACGTCGCAAGAAACAAGGGTGACAGCATGCATTACACTGCCCTGTGTCACAGGCTGTTTTTACCAGATTTATTCTCGCGCTTGTGCACTGCGTGTGCCAAAGGCGTCAGTGGTCCAGGTAGAAGAATGGTTGGCGAAATTGGGAAGGAGGGTGTGTAGAAGTTATTACTGTATTCAGAACTTTTTACATTTCAAACTCTCCACTTTGCATAATTGTTCATTACTTATTTTAACGGCTTCATCAAGGTATTTCCAATCGGAAAAATTACAAACGTTTATAATCAAGATGAAAAACGCATCCACACATAACACATGTAAGGCGCTGAGGGGATACACGTACACCCCAAGTCTCCAAAACCAATCCTGATCGACTCCTTGTTCGAGAGAACTTGTGTTGAATAATGGTGGGTGGTGTAGGGGCACCTGGGCTGCTGGTGAGACTGTCAGAGTGACCCGACCAGTTCCGGCTATCACACACGAACGCAACTCATTGATCTCGTTGTTATGATGCAGTACTAATGAGATACTAATTATATGTTACCAGGATTCGCCATGATTAGGTAGTGTGTGGAGAGCCCCAAGTCAAATCAAAGCAGGGATAATTCACACATAGTAGACCTACATGCTTACATAGTCACAAAGCTGTGAATAATCACGAATAATCACACACACACAAACACTCACACTTTGCACAGTGACATAACAATGAGCATGACAAATGTGCAGGAGAGAGCGGTGCAGGTTTCTTAATACACAGTCATCACTAGCAGCATGACACCCGTCTTTAACTCACACAAACAAAATATAAGGAAATGTTTTTGTTTACGATGCATAACGTCAATCATTCTTTCGGTATCCACAAAACCTCACGTCTGTTGCTTCTAGTTCCCAACTCGATCATCATAAATAAACCATTGTCGTTCCAGAAAAAGCAGTTGATTCTTATGCACACAAATGTTCCTCGTGGACAAACAGGAGACGTTCACGGTGAAAGGCGGAGACCAAACACCGTCACCAAATGATTCTTTCACTCAGGAGTGGCGAAACACACACACACACACACACACACACACACACACACACACACACACACACACACACACACACACACACACACACACACACACACACACACACACACACACACACACACACACACACACATACACACACACACACACGTCATTTATTACTAAAAGTTGACTATGTTATAATATCTCCAATCTAAATGATAATAAAGAATAAAACCCTGACCCATCGTCCAGCCAGAGAAGACGACTGCTGATGTTTACCGTCCAGCGTTAAGGAAGGGGTGAAGAAGCAACTGTTACAGGTGAAAGGAATGAAAGTTTATCTTGTAAGTTTAGAGTCTCTCAGTAAATACAATTATCTGGCATTTTGACAGCGATCATCCTGAAAAAATCAGACTACACCGTTTCAGAAATTAAGCATATATTAATCTCTTGTCTCTATACTTAATTATCTTATTTTTATTTCAAAGAACAGGACAAGAACTACAGACAGCGACGTCCTGGTGTTGTAATTTTAAAATATCTCTACAGTAATTAATGCGCCTCTAAAAAATATGTACAGTATATTACCGCCATACCATCTCCTATACAGGGTAATATTCACGTGAAAATGAAAAGATTCCCCCACTTCTGTTTTTCTTAAATATATTGTGAACTAATACACACAAATAATGCGAGGAGAATTTAACACGTAAAGACAGGGAGTTTTAGAAAGGAAAGATGATAGCACAGGAACGATTACACTCGAGAGAAAGCTGCTAAGTCATACATATAAAGTACAGACAGGCGTATTTATATGTTGATATATAGAGACCGCATTTACTGAGCAACGCTCTTGTACATTATGCAGAAGACCCGACAGCAGCACCCTTATCCACTACCTCCTAAGATGTCCCCACACACAACGCTTCCGTGACGCCTGCTGGACCACCACTCCACGACCCCCTGACGGAGACACGATGATCCTCCCCATACTGGCCAGATATTTTGTAAATAATAATGATTATGTGTTAAAGGAATATCCTTCCTTCCTTAGGCTTTAGTATGCCCCTTTATAATATTTATTCTGTATATACTTGTCACACTTGCCAGATGCTTCTGGTGTTATTGTACAGGGGTACCTAGTGACAGCACTAGGATCCCGCTTCCTCTATCAAGGAATAAACAATTGAAATTGAATTGAATTGACCGCATTTGGCCTCCTTGATGGCACGACTCCGTAAGCGTTATTAACATTGCTCAACGTGACGTATGCTCATGTCACGGAAGTGGGAGATATCACTAAGAGAACCCAGTGATGTGAGATACTTTCCAATGAGAAATACTTAGAGGTATCTAAATATACATTACTTAATAACTGAGACATAATGAAAGATTATTTTACCACTGTGATTGTAATTTTAAACTTTACTTTTTTTACGATATTTCTAGGCCTACACTCTACACTATTTAGGGATGTGTGTGTTTTCATTATTAACTACTATGCAGCCCTTAACACCCGTTTAATAGTTTACATATAAATTTTCTTCATATGTGAATTTTAATCTTCAAAACGCACCTAAAACACAATGTACTACGAGTGTCTGCGCAGGCAAAAAATCTTCACATCATTATTTCCAGGATATAATGACGACAAATTATACATTAAGAAACAAAAATTTCAAATAATTAAACATTTACTAATTTATCCCACAGAGGTGCTGCCGTAAGCCTGCTTTTTTATACCAGTTGTATATATAATTAAAAAACAAAACAATAAATATCAAATAATTTTTTTTCTACGAGTCGTGGGAATCAACTTTCTCCCTTCCGTTATTAAATAATAAAATAATATATTCCAAACTCAACCTCCTTTTACCCCATAGTATAAATTCTATCCATCTTTATTATCTATTATCTTTCCTTCGCTCCTGCTGTCGTGTAAGTGATAGTTCATGAGAAACAGAAATTCACAGCAAAAAGGAGAAAATAGTAAGGGCGAGGTAAATAAAAACGAAAAAGAAAAGAGAAGTAAAGACACAAATACCAAGAAAAAACACTAGATACACTTCTCCTCGTAGCCTCATCCACACACGTCTCCTCGTAGCCTCATCCACACACGTCTCCTCGTAGCCTCAACCACACACGTCTCCTCGTAGCCTCATCAACACACATACACACTACTACTACTACTTCTTTGCTGTCACTAGGACCCGAGTATGACGATCATCCAGCTATGAGACAATGATAAGATTCATTTGGGATGTCACCATATTTCGTGAGCTCTGGGGTAACTAGAGAGGCCGATGCGGGACCGGCAGTGTTATTTACAAAAGATGCACATGTGGAGAACTACATCTAGTGCGGGAGGGGTGGCGGTAGCGTCATTCCGGCGTTCGCGCTAGTCTGCCTGGGTATGCAGTCGGGCTAACTCGAAAGTATTGACACCTTCTCGTGTGGTGCTCCTCCAAACGTCACGGTGTGGAGTATTCATCTCCCAGGTTGGAGGATCGATTTGGCACTTTTTCAGGTTTGTCTTAAGACTATCCTCATACCTTTGCAGTTGCTCGCCAGTGTTACGCTTACTATTCGTTAGGTGACTGTTAAGTACCTACTTTGGCAGTGTATTGTCGTCCATGCGGGTAACATGGCTCATTTGTGCCTGTATCCAGAAGGGTCCTGACATTCCATGTAATGACCATAAGAGGTTGATTAAGTTTGTTTTTGTTTTGATCTGTGATTATGATTTTGTTTTCGACCACATAAGGATGACCTTACTGGGTGCGGTTGCCCAGTCAGGTTAGTTCTTTAGGGAGGCTATGTTTAGGGCACCTTTTCTAGCCCCCTCCCCATGTGGGGTGAGCAGAGTGGGTCTTCAAGAGGGCTGCTCAGTCACATAAACAGGACCGGATTGCACTGCTGCCTAGATCCCAGTGCATAAACGACCATCTTATCTGTGCCGCCCATGTGCAGAGTTGTGACTAGAGATTCCCTGCAGTCATCTCTGCCTGTCCCCGTTGCCACTCGTCCGTCGCCATAGGACTTTTGGGGGTATAGGGGTTTTGATGATGGTGAGGAGTATGATGAGATGGATGATGGCTGCATGTGAGTTGATTTATGTGGTGAGGCAGGAGCGCTGGCTGCAACCATACATCTTGGCTCTCCCTTTTCCTGATCCAGTGGTGCAAGTGTTGCAACGACTGGGGAGAGGGAGAGTTGCAATGGACTGTCGATAACCCAGTTTCTTGGGTTACGTCTTAGTAGTCGGTCCATCATGCATTGCCTTCATCCTCTGGTGTAGTCGTTAGGTTCCCATGTTGGTCTCCTCTTCCGCCTATCCCGACGTTGGGGTCTTGTTGGAGCTCTGTAAGCATGCCTGACTGATGCGGGGCTCCATCGCATATTTTTTTCTTCAGGGTTTACTTCCGTAACCTTATGCCTACCAAGGTTAATCTGCTAGGCAGCGGGGCAGTGCTTGATACGCGCCAGGACGTGTGCACATGCCAGTGGGCGTATGCACCGTTCCTCTGGGGCCCACTGCTGCTTCAAGATCCCCTGCCCACGAGGCACCCAGTTACCGTATGTTGCTTTGAAGAGGCACAGCAGGAGTCTTGATGATGAAGAGGCTGTGCACTGGCAGGGAAGATTTATGCAAGTTGCTTCCCTGTTCTCCACGAGGGCTAGCCAGCGGCGGTAGCTGAAAGTGAGAGGGAACAAGCAGTGCTTGCACCTTAACACTAACATAATGCTGCCACGCTAAACGCATTGCACCACCCTGTTCGCATGCACACACACACACACACACACACACACGTTTCTTCATAGCCTCATCCACATACGTTTCTTCATAGCCTCATCCACACACGTTTCTTCATAGCCTCATCCACATACGTTTCTTCATAGCCTCATCCACACACGTTTCTTCATAGCCTCATCCACACACGTTTCTTCATAGCCTCATCCACATACGTTTCTTCATAGCCTCATCCACACACGTTTCTTCATAGCCTCATCCACGTTTCTTCATAGCCTCATCCACATACGTTTCTTCATAGCCTCATCCACACACGTTTCTTCATAGCCTCATCCACACACGTTTCTTCATAGCCTCATCCACACACGTTTCTTCATAGCCTCATCCACATACGTTTCTTCATAGCCTCATCCACACACATTTCTTCATAGCCTCATCTTACTTGCAAACGCAGTATTTAAAGAGAATGATTAACATATTAATTGATTACAAGGTTTCATATGAGTTCGCTATGTATACTAAGTTGAATCTTATAGAGATATCTGCAAGACTCAAGAGGATAACACGACACACACATATATGGAGAATCCTACACGTTTTACGTGGAGTGTCATAATAACCCCACACACTATCAGCACTTTCTCTACCATGCAGCGTCCGAGTGATGAAAATCCTCAAATACAGACGTTTCGATTAAATGTATAAATCTGTCGTGAGAAATTAGTTATCATCTCTAAGCATCTCCTGGATCGTAAATCATCCTGCCCCCCCACCCACCCACCCACCGAAAAATGTATACACAATGGCCAAGTTGATAGTGAAGCTTTCTCTCTCTGTGTCTAGTGAGGTGAGTTCATGAACAGGTTGCAGTGTTATTGTCAGTGTATGTCAGCTCCCGGTGGTTCACTGACACTGGCGATTCATTTTATGCAGTATTTCGTAATAATACCTCATGCCATATACAAAGAGTAGAAGTAACTTGTAACACATTTAACCCAGGGTGACCCAAGTGAACCCCTCAGAGTAGAGAAAGTCTGTGTTGTGCCGGTTCCTTCCCGTGGCACAGGTGTCTGGCCTAACCTCTGCAAACCAGGTGTGGTCAACCAAAATACACCCAGGTACTGTACATTGCTAAGGAGCCACAGATGTATAAACAGTATGCCATGTAAGAGATTATTAATATTTTACTACATCGGGGACTCTTTCAGTAAAACAGTCTTGAATTTCTTGAAGTAGCTTCGTGCACCGCATTGTACTTGCTCTTGACATAAACCATTTAATCCACGTACGTATACTTACATCAGTAATACTTTATAAGCAAAACCCTTTTGTTTACCGTCTCCATCTCCCATTTCGTTTTCAGGTGTGGCGTGAGGCGCTCTCCCAGGAAGTGAATTCCTAAAAAGAGATAATCAGTGTTTCCTCCGTTCGTTTGTTCGTTTGGTTTCTTGTTTGCTAGGGCGATATCGCAGGTCCTTTTTTAAGATAGAAAGATAATATTTGGCCACATTAATGATCAAGTGCTTTTAATTTCTTTTTTTCATAGTTTTTGGCTCATATTTGGTTCATGACAGGGCATGCTGGGAATTCGGATGGGGGTTACATAACTGTTATTTCAGGAGACAAAGGGTGCCCAACTCCGCCAAAGCCGCGATGCATATAAAAGTTGGTTGGCCTCGCTTGACTTCAAGGGCTTGAGAAGTGAGGTTACTGAAAGTCCACTAACAGAACCATTGCTCATAGATCACAAGGTTGACAGTCTCCATTAATATTTTGAAGATTCCTCACATTCATAATTCACTGAGAGTAGACACAGCCCCAGCTGCTCCTGGTATGTTTTCTCCAATGTTTATCTCACCATTGACTTTCGCACCAATATTACTTATACAGTATAGAGCCAAGGAGACCGAGTCATATGAACCCAGTCCTAAGAGTTTGTTTAGACTTGCAATAATTTGACCTGCAAGCAGTCATACATGTACAACAATTTGGAATTTCATCATTTCAGTTTTAGTAGAAGGAAATAGCGCGTAACTGTTCCTCAGCCCTCCAATAGTCTGATCACTGTTTAGTCCTTTACTCCCGATAGTTAATACCTGTAGTTACTTGCTACTTAAGCCAATGATGGCTTTTAGTAACAAATGACTGCGGCGTCGAGGAAAGAGCTGTAATACACCATCAACCAGCGTGACTGAGTCAAAACAGGAACTGAACGAGTCCATCGTTAAGAGCTATTGACCGCAATAAAAGTAGTGCGCCCAAACTACACGTTTATGAATGTAGTATGTACTGTATAATGTACTGAATCCATTGTTAGCGTCAAATAAAACATGTGCAAGAATTTGAGCAGCAGCCACCCAGATGTGTCAGCAAGGGAGCTTAACTGTCTACAATAATGCATCAATACCCTATCATTAGTAACGCGGGAAATATCAGTGGAGATCTATTATTAACACTAAGGCAATGGCGTTGTTACCTTGGTTCTTCTACACTTGATGAGTGATGATTTACAGAATAATTATATCTTTACATATATCCACTTCGGTATACGCCAACCAAAACTGTCTCCGCC
>NW_024731965.1:661165-669932 GCF_018991925.1 Homarus americanus | reverse complement strand
AACCGACTTAGCGGACCAGTATCAACCACCTCAGCCAATGCCTCTTATCGGGTGTAGCAAAGACCTATCAGTGCTCTGGTCCCCAGCTGCCACTCCCACTCAAGTACAGCGACCCTGCGTATTGTCTCTCGTTGATTGACATAACCCTTTCCAACCTCTATAACAATTGGACATTAACTGTGGTACTTTCCTGCTCTAATGACTCATCCATTTTGTCCTAAAAATGCTACCACTCGACCATAGAAAAATACGAACCACTCAACACGACTACTCCTGCACTACTACAACCTGAATTGATCAATGGTACAATACAACACTATGCAACACCTTAACATGACACCAAAACTTGTAACTCACATCAACAGGAGACCGAAAGTCCTATGGCATTCCATAGGTGAACCACTTAACAAACATCGGAGGTGAACCACTTGAGACACTTCTCAGACACAGTGTGGACTCCCTTACTTCAACGCTAACAAGGTTAATCCACAACTTCTGTAATTATTAATACATATTAACACTGGATAAAACACAAACACAAAACACATCAATGACACACATTACTTCAGTACTGAATAAATTTTAAAAAATTCTTCTGACATTTCTGTACCCAATCAATTTTATTCACATGCAAGTATCACTCTTAAGTCAGATAATTAATCCACCATAAAAATACTTGTCTACTTCTGCAACTTATTCACAGCTTCAATTCCCTCGGATTTGATCACTGGTTAAAAAAATCCCACCGCTATAGCCACCAATTTATACTGCCAGATTCTAGGGTCACTAAGTCTAAGGGGATAACTTAACTCTATTCTTAATTTCTAAGGGTTGCTGCCACCAGACCCCCTCTGGGCAGTATGTAGCTGGTTAGGTAGCGGGCAGAGTGAACTAGGCATTGGGTTGGGTTTTTCATTGACCCAAGCGATAAGGGAAAGAAGGGTGAAACAATAACATGTCTTGACTAATTTATTCCTTATAAAACATATTGCATCCCGTCAAAATACAAGAGTTGGTCTTCCTCAGAAGAACAACTATGATTTTAGTTACACTGCTCCACAACAGACGTCCTACATTAATTGCGTGTCATTAACATACTCATTCCTCATAACAATCATTGACCTCCTTACCTCGGTCATTCCTACTAACTATAACACCAAACACGTCAGACTGCACCACCTGTTAGAGTATAACATCACCTGTTACATTACCAAAAGAGTTGGCCTTCATCAGAAGAACAACTATTATTTTCATTACACTTCTCTTGATGAGCAGATGGGATACTGCCCAGGTAATCAAACCAGTATTGGTTCCACGCCTGGTATTAGGAAGTCGCTCCACGTAGCGACAGCGAAACTTCTCAAGTATACAGTGATTTTCTCCTCTCCTGGGTGGTGATATGTAGGGTATCTACAGATTCACAGTGGAGGTGCAGGACCACTGTGAGCCAACGCGGCACACCCGAGACGGCCAAGGCGCCAACCCGAACAAAGCCTCGCGTCGTATTTTCATGGCGTGGGTATACAAGATATTTTCTTTGAAGCATAGTTTCTGGATCACTTCCAACACTTCACATAGGTCTGATACATTTATCCTTTTTCCAGATCATTGTTCTCTTGTATTTTCATCTGATACCTGCAGTAGTTATGTTCACTAATCGTTCACAGACGTAAATAGTATGACCTTCAAAATACGATCTACACTCAGCCCGGATAGTACACTAGCCTGGATCAATTGGACTCTCACAACCATCCTATAGATACCTTGATCCTATAGATACCTTGAGTTCTCCTTAATGCTATGAATACATACACAGTGTTACCGCAAGCGGTACATAATTATGATCACTTATAAACAAATGTTATGTTAGGGTGTAACTCATGTCATGTTTATTGGGCGTGCCTGCCCGTATACAGTGTAGAGTGTTGAGATGGTTGAGGATGAGAGGCCCAGAAAGAGGTTGGAGGGTGTGAAGGGAGTTTGTTTATGTATATTTATATTCACCTGACTCAGCCACAGCTGACCAGCCAAGGGGCCAGGCTATAGGGTGGGCATTTCAGTATAGCTACCCATGAGTCAACACCTACCCTGGCTTCTCTCTAGACTTTCAACACGTAAGTTTAACTAGTACTTATTGTGTACACAGGTAGACTGTGTCATTGTTTTTGTGTTAAGATTAGACTAATTACATAGCCATGATTGCTATGTAAATATATATTGGATTAAACATTTATGTAAGAGTGCCTATGTATGACTTATTTGAAATACTAAATGAATTGTATTCAACAGGTTTGACCGAATTATAATGTTCGTGTACGAAGTCAGATTCAGATTTGCCCCCGAGGGGGCTAGTTTATTGGGCACCCCCTTACATCCTGTGCAAGGTGAAGCGCAGAAGCGTCTACAGCGCCCAACAGGGAAGTATGAAAAGTTCATACTTGCCTTTATGACTCGTACATTAAGGGCGTAAAAGCCTGAAGGGTCACAGGTTCTGTCAAGTTACATAAAGTGAGAGAATGATGAGTGTGTGGGGGGAAAGTTCCCGGTACATTTTATCTGTTTATGGCAAAGAGTGGCAGGTCCCTAATAATGTCAAATGCCAGGCCTGTGACTAGGAGGAGGGATACGTGTACGAAGTGAGAAGTAATATTCACCCTCAAACCGTCTGATTGGCGGTTACACAATTAATATTATATACCCGTAGTTGGGTACAATTCATCAAATAATTCCGTAACATTCATTAGGTGAGTAAATTTTAATCAATGTTTCCCGTTTTCTGAGATTCTACAAGCGCGGTGGATTTGAATGTTATGTAAATAATATGAATTAAGGGGAGGTTTTAGGAATAACAATGATGTGCGCAGTACAATATACAAAGGGACGATAGTGGGAGCAAGAGCGCCAGCACAGAACCAGGGGGCATAGGGACACCCGCCATCTGCTCTACCTCCCACCCAGGAGGAGGCGAGCGCCATGTAAACAATGTCATCTCTGACCACACCCCACAAACCATAAGGGTTACATTAAACGAGGCAGCTGCAGAGAATGGAGGGGGGCCAGAGTCAATACCAAGAGCAGAGAAATTATCGAGGACAATTTCTGGCTTGAGAGTCATGTACACTAATAATGACACGTTCCTCGACAAGAGAGCGGAGTTTGTAACACTACTGAGGGTACATCAACCAGATATAGTAGGTATTGTAGAACTGTTGGACAAAACCAGGAGAATCGAACTAAAAGAATGTGAGTTCAATATAGATGGATATGACTCATTTACGAACCTTTCCTAAGAAACTTGCAAGAGGGATGTGATTATCTATGCTAGGCAAGACCTTAGAGCCAGCCAGGTGAGGGTACAGGGAGACGATGTTTTCAAAGAATCAAGGTCGTGTAAAATTAAACTGAAGGGGGGAGACTTACTCATCGTTGGATGTATCTACAGATCCCAAACTGTAGCGTATTAAACCAGAATAACTTACGAGCCATAATTCACAATGTAACGGTGCAGAACCCTAGCCACCTCCTTGTCATGGGGAACTTTAATTATGGCGACATCGACTGCAGAAATGAATCCACGCCAAATGACCTAAATAATCCAGCCATTTCTTTCGTTGAAACTCTGAGAGACAATTTTCTATTGCAACATGATAAAGATCCGACTCGCTATAGAGGGTAGCAAATACCCAAACCGCTGGACCTCATCATAACTATTGAGGAGGGTGTGGTGGCAAATCTGGAACACATAGCCCCATTTGGCACCAGCCACCACGTAAAGTTGTCCTCCAGATTTAACTGTTACTTGGTTCATGACAAAACCAGGTCCAGGTTCAAATATTACAAAGGAAATTACGACGGGATGAAGGAGGAGATATGGCCTGACTTACTCAGGAATTAGAACGCAGATGCTACGCTGAATATATATCATAGCCAGCAAAGTAAATCATTCGATCGATAAATATGTACTGTACCTATGACCAAATCCAGTGCCTCCAGGAATGCAAGGAGATCGCTACACATGAACCAAGCGGCGGTCGGCAAAGTTAAGTAGAAAACTCAGGATTTCGAGACGTGGGTTAGGACAAATGATGAACAAAACAGGATGATGTATGCCAGATGAAGGAACCAAGCAAAGTCAGGGTATAGAAGGGCTGAAAAAGAGTTCCAGGGGCAGATTGCTCGTGAGGTCAAAACAAACCCAAAGGCTTTTTACTGCTACACAAAGTCGAAATTAAAAACACGAGTAGGCATATCGGACGTGAGGCTTGAAGATGGTAGTTATGCAGATTTTGACCAGGATAAGGCGGAAGTGTTGAACAATTTTTTTTAATCGGTGTTCACAAGAGAGGATGCAAACAATCTTCCTGCCTTTGAGGAAAGACGGTTTGACACAGAGCTGACCCACATTGTGTTCTCGGGCGAGGTTATAAGAAATAAACTGTCAAGGCTAAAGATTCACAGATATGGTACAGCCCAGAGTGTAAAGAGAACTGTGTAACGAGCTTGTTGAGCCACTTAAGATCCTATTCTGCAAATGCCTGGAGGAGCAAAAGGTCCCAGATGACTGGAAAATAGCTTATGTGAGTCCTATATTCAAGAAGGGCAATCGTCACTCCACGAATAATTATAGACCAGTGAACCTGACCAGCAGAGTGTGCAAAGTTCTAGAGAGCATCGTAAGAGATGCCATGATGGAACAACTGGTACGAAACAACCTTGTAAAGGAATGCCAACACTGTTTTGCCGGGAAGATCCTGTTTAACGCAATTACTGAAGGTACTAGACGTTTGCACTCAAATTCTAGAACAAGGCTGAAATATCTACAATATACTCGTATACCTACATTTTGCCAAGGCTTTCTACAGCTTATCCCATGAAAAGCTGAGAATCAATCTGGAAGGATACGGGATTCGGGGAAGTGTCCTTGCGTGGATCGGAGACTTTCTGCATGACTGCAAACAGTGTGTCAGTGTGTGTTGATAAATGTTACGAAATCGTCATTTATACCTGTGACTAGCAGGGTACCACAGGGCAGTGTATTGGGCCCGTTGTTGTTTGTCTGTTTCATTAATGACTTGCCAGAAGCTATACACTCCTCCATACAAATGTTTGCGGACAATGCCAAATTTTTCATGGAAATTAAGAACCAAACAGACTGTGAAGAGGTGCAGAAAGATCTCTATGAGCTTCAAGAATGGTCGAGGAAGAAGTTCGTTTAGATATCTGATGGTCCGTCGCTCGTCACGATCTTCGAGAGTGTGATGCTTCCCCGTCAGGAGTAATATCACACCGTCTGGTCCCCGATGTATGCTGGAGACTGTCAATTGATTGAAAATGTCTAAAGGAGGGCCGCCCACCAGACTGGTGCCTGCTCTACGGAACCTCAGTTATCCAGAGAGAATGGAGCGCACAAGTCCAGAAAACTGTCAGGGAAAACTTTTTCGGAGGTAGAACTCTTGGAATAATCTGCCAGGGAGCGTTGCAATTGCACCGAGTATGAGTTTATTCAAGGCCAAACTTGACCAACACTGGAGCAGGTTCCGATATATTCAGGAGCCAGTGCATGCCCACTATCTGCCAACAGTGCGTATCAGAGACGTGACCGACTGCCCAAGCGGCTAACGAGCAGATCAGTAGCGAAGAGGATGAAAGTAAAAGTGTTAGACCCATCCACCAGCCGCTGCAGACAACCAGACGGACGAACAGAAACGGAACTATTAGGTCTAGAGTTGGCGACCACAACCCTTCACTAAACCTTTTCTTTCTTTTTTCTTTTTTGCTGTGTTTACTAATCCTGCCAGATACTGTATATCTCTGAGAACCATAACTGCTAATTTAAGTTATCCATCTCAGTCTCTGCCTTTTCCTGGCTATGCTAAAGTCACCTTTACCTATTAACCCCAATAATAAGCTGTGTTATCACGATGGGAGGTCAGACAATAGAGAAAATGGACGATAACACTTTAAGAGAGAAAACGTGTTCTAGTGGGTAACTTAGGAACTCGTTATACCGACACGTTTTATGGACTATTGAGAGTAATATGAATTTGATGACACACAGTTAACTAACCTGTACAAATGTGATCGGTACACCACACCACAAGTACGGATATGGCTTTCCAGAGAAGTAAAATCGCTCCTATGGCTCTTCTTAATTATAACAGGTGGCGTATTTAACAGTCACCCGCCGAAAGACACTGTCTACTATATACTGTACATTCCTGGCATCTCTTAACATTAAAATGCAAATTAAGATAAATTAAAACTTTGGGATATAAATATCCAACAACAACTTCTATCAACGGGTATACCAACAGAGGTCACAACTATAACACCAACTCTACAAATACTTACAATACAGACAGTACAACTCGCTGTTTGGTGATCTCGTCCTACAACTCCTAGCTAACAGTTCCAGTGTCAACATAATAATCTATAACAGTAGTAACAGTAAGAGTAACACCAAACCTAACTACTCCACCATGACAGTGTTACTACAGGTCCACTATAATGTCATTATCAGTGACCTGCAACTTGCGACAGCAGCATCCATTAATTAAACACCTGCATCGGTGGGTGAGCCGTCACCCATCACTCAATCCATCACCAGCCTTGGTTGTGCTACAGGGCGGACATTATCTACCACCCAAAAGTGCGGGGACGCCTAGCCGTCAGGTCCACCAACTTCCTGCCACCTGCCAACCTTCCGGCACACCGCTAGCCTCCCGTCACGTGCCAGCATCCCCCCCTCCACCTCACGTCACCCCGCTAACACGACGACGTCAGCATCAACAGGTAAACACTACCCATCACCCAATCCATCACCAGTCCCGGTAGGTGAGCAACATCAGTCCCTCCACCCATCCCCAGCCAACAGGACCTCACCTTAAACGTAACAAAACTATATAAGGAATGGTCTAAGCATCTTTGTGTTTGTTGTACAAAAGGAATGAATAGCCGGAGCCGTGCTGTAGAGTGTAACTTGTGTGAAGAATGTCTACATGAAAAATGCACAGACTTTGTAACAAAAGAGGAATGTGGCAGTCGGTCACTTAGTGGTCCAATTTTCGACTTTGTAAGATGTGCCTAGATGCTCAACAGTCTATCCCACTTGTACCATCAAACACAGCAACAACAGAGCGCAAGTTTGACGACTTTGAGTGTTTAAGACTTACTGTAGGGGGTTGCATTTTGTGCCTCCTTATGCTCCATCTACCTCTGCTATAACCAGTTACTTATACACGTTCGTTAACAAACAAATCACTGTGATTAGATCATATTACTCAGCAATCTAAATATAAATATACAAGCAAAGCCAAGTGATTATTTTACTGGGGAGATATTTCACAACTGCACCTCCATGTAGTGTCAGGAACCAAGGAGGGAACTGATGGATCATAAAACAAAAACTATATGAATATGCACTTTACAGAAGTTAAAAAAGGCTAAAATATGTATTTGCATATGCACATATGCAAATGCAAAATTATTCGGACCCTAGTAATAAGTCAATTCTGCCCATTGTATATTTTCAGCTTTTTAGTTGCTGTACCGTTTTCATTAAATCGTTAATCACACGCACGCACGCACGCACGCACGCACGCACGCACGCACGCGCACGCACGCACACGCACACGCACACGCACACACACACACACACACACACACACACACACACACACACACACACACACTACATCCTTGACCACCGAAGGGTCAAGACGTACCTGGCGCTCCTCTCCGAGCAGCCAGGTCAACTGTTATGTTGGCCCATAGCAACTCCCTTCCCTGAACCCTCCTCCCCACCGGAATATCAACAAGTTCACACCAGAAGTCACTATTTCATTTAGGAAAGAAATGGAACCAGTGTTAAACAGAGGTGAACAGTGGTGAACAGTGCTTAAGTCAGTGAGAACAACTCAACAGTAACAGTGGTACCCAAGTTGACCTTTCACACAGTGAGGTCCCAGGTACCCAGTGATAACGGCCCGTGAGACCCAACTACCAGCGATGTGTTAATCCGTCTACGATAGGAAGGCCTGGAACCACACCTCACTCATATAACACCATCTGTGAGGGAATTACTACATCACGTGAGGCCCCTCATAACACCATATGTGAAGGAGTTACTACACCACGTGAGGCCCCTCATACCACCATCTGTGGGGGAATTACTACACCACGTGAGGCCCCTCATAACACCATCTGTGAGGGAATTACTACACCACGAGAGGCCCCTCATAACACCATCTGAGAGGGAATTACTACACCACGTGAGGCCCCTCATAACACCATCTGTGAGGAAATTACTACACCACGAGGCCCCTCATAGCACACCATCTGTGAGGAATTACTACACCACGTGAGGCCCCTCATAACACCATCTGTGAGGGAATTACTACACCACGTGAGGCCCCTCATAACACCATCTGTGAGGGAATTACTACACCAGGTGAGGACCCTCATAACACCATCTGTGAGGGAACTACTACACCACATGAGGCCCCTCATAACACCATCTGTGAGGGAATTACTACACCACGCCAGGTCCCTCATAACACCATTTGTGAGGGAATTACTACACCACGTGAGGTCCCTCCTAACACCATCTGGGAGGGAGTTACTACACTACGTTTTTGCTGTTCAACACCTACATTAATCTGTATGTTCACTGTATGTTCCTTTACCTTTCTCTAATGAAGGCTTTTGTTAAACCACCAATGTATGTAATAAGTCATTTATGTCCAATGTATATTTTCAGCCTTCGGGC
>NW_024731965.1:644610-661065 GCF_018991925.1 Homarus americanus | reverse complement strand
TCTATAGCATCGTTGTTCATCTGGTATCTGGTTTCCCTGTTTACATCTCCCATACTGAGTACTTTACATTTGTCCACGTTGAATTTCATCTGCCATTTTTCAGACCATTCGAAAAATTTGTTTAGATCTTCCTGTAGTTTTGCAGAGTCCTCGTCAGATTTAATAACACGTCCTATTTTAGTGTCATCAGCAAATTTGCTTATGTTGCTGTCTATGCCGATATCTATGTCGTTTATGTATATAATAAATAATAATGGTCCAAGCATCGAGCCTGGGGAACTCCAATTTGTGACGTTGTTCAATGGGACTTAGTGCCGTTAATGCTCACTGCTGTTTCCCGTCTGTAACCACGCCCTAATCCATTTAAGGATGTCACCTGATGCCATGAGCCACCTTTCTAATTAGTCTTCGGGGACTCTGTCGAAGTTGGGCTTTGCTAAAGTCGATATACCACATCATAATTGTGCCCCTCGTCCACCGATTCGAAAACTGATGAAAAGAATGTTAATAGATTAGTTAGACAAGAACGTCCGCTTGTGAAGCCATGCTGGGAATCATTGATCAATCGGTGCTTCTCCAGGTGATTTCGTATAGAGTTTGAAATGATTGCTTCCAGTAATTTGCCTACTATTGATGTTAGACTGATTGGGCAGTAGTTAGAGGATAGTGATCTATCCCCCTTCTTGAAAATCGGTATTACATTCACTATCCTCCAGGATTCTGGTACTACACCTGTTTTTAAGGACATGTTAAACAACTTTGCTAAGGGCATACTAAGCTCTTCCTTACATTCCTTTAATACTCTGGCAAATATCTCATCGGGACCAGGTGACTTATTAGGCTTTAGTTTGTCTATTTGTTTACTAACATCGTTACTAGTCACTACTATCTCACTTAATTTGTTTTCTTCACTATCTCTGAATAGAGTCGGTGCCTCGGGTATCATGTTTAAATTTTCGGTTGTGAAAACTGTTGAAAAATATTTATTCAGATTATTGCCTTATTTCTCCGCTTGTTATCAGTGAGCTCTTCGCCGAGTCTGGTCTATTGGTCCAATCTTTTCTCGTGTTTTAGTTTGATACATTTGGTAGAATCCTTTGGGGTTTGTCTTCGCCTCCCTTGCTATCCTTACCTCATTATTCCTCTTTGCTTTCCTTATCTCGGTTTTAACTCTACTCGCCAATACCCTATAATAGTACCGGAGGTGAATTTCGCCACGATTTATCCTTCTACCTATAGCCTTCCTTTGGCCAATGATGTTCTTTCAATAATTATTTATCCATTTAGGGTCATTGCTGTCTGATCTGAGTTTTTTGTATGGTATGTTCTGCCTTTGTGCATTAAGTAACTCACTATTTAAATTGTCGTGGAACTCGGCAATCTCAGATCTCGTTATCAGGTCTGTGTCATCTGTCAGGTTCACGGCCAAGCGCGACACCCCCTCTCTCAGCTGCCTCTTTAAACTGTCAAAGTTTGCCCTTCTGAAATCTGGTACTTTAGTGGAATTTTCCTTACGTCTGCCCTGAAAATCTAACTGGAATCGAATTTCTTTGTGATCGCTGTTTGCAAGTTCGTTCCCTACCCCGACATTGCTAATGAGGTTTTCTCTGTTCGACAGAACTAAATCCAGTATATTATTACCCCGTGTGGGTTCGGTTATATGTTGACTTAGAAAACAGTCCTGGATCGTCTCGAGAAAATCCTCTGATTCTGAGTTACCCGTAAGGACAGTCCAATCTATTTGGCCAAGGTTAAAGTCGCCTACTATACAGACTTTGTTGTGTATGGAAGCCCTGCGCATTTCATCCCAGATAAGTCGCTCATTGATGCTATCGAGATTGGGGGGTCTATATATTACCCCTGTGATTAATTTTTCCCGACCGTCGCTTAATTCTATCCAAATTGTTTCTGTATTCCTCTCAATTTTTATTTCCTTATTTATTTCACACTTCAGATTATCCCTAACATAGATTGCTACTCCGCCTCCTTTCCTGGTCTGCCTATCGGTATGGAACAGTTTGTAACCCGCAATTTGGCATTCGACTGGTAATTCACGTGTGTCTAGGTTGATCCATGTTTCAGTGAATGCAATTATATCGATTTCTTCTGTACATACCAAGGCCTTAATATCATCCATTTTGTTTCTCATACTTCTACTGTTCGCGTAGTATACATTTAAGTTAGTCGTGTTCTGAGTCCTTCCCTTACCGCGTTTAGTTTTAAACTCCCTGTCTAATTTAGTTTTGTCATCATTCCTAACACTATTTCCCTGTAATCTTTCGCCTTGTTTACCCGCTCCCACTGCAGTCTCCTCCACCCCCGTGCCCCTATGTTCTCTTAGCAGTTTAAAGACTTCGATATACAAACAACATACATAAGAACATAAGAATGGAGGAAACTGCAGCGGGCATACTGGGCAGTCCCATTAACACCCAACCCCTATTGTTCATATAAGCATCCAATCTATGTTTGAAGCTATCCAGCGTATTCGAGTTAATGATGATATTTGGTAACTTGTTCCATTCATCCACTACTGTTTCCAAACCAGGATTTACCTATTTCGCGCCTAAATCTAAATTTGTCTAATTTAAAACCATTGTTACGAGTTCGCTCCTGGTTGGATAGTTTGAGTACCTTTGTAATGTCCCCTTTGTTTAGCCCTAACTTCCATTTATACACCTCTATCATGTCGCCCTTCGCTCTACGTCTATCAAGGGAGTACAAATTAAGATGCTTTAACCTGTCTCTGTACTTAAGGTTCCTAATGCCCGGGATTAGGCTTGTCATTCTCCTCTGGATTCTTTCCAAGGATTCTATATCCATTCTATAATACGATGACCAGAACTGAACTGCATAATCCAGGTGAGGTCTCACAAGCCCAAGATATAATCTTAAGATGACCTCGCTAGTCTTGTAACTAACACTCCTTTGTATGAACCCAAGTACTATATTAGCCTTGTTACTAGCAAAAACACATTGTTTACTTGGCTTAAGATTCCTACTTATCATTACTCCTAAATCTCTCTCGCAGTCGGATTTCACAATGGCATCGTTGTTCATCTGGTAACTGGTTTCCCTGTTTACATCTATACTGAGTACTTTACATTTGTCCACATTGAATTTCATCTGCCATTTTTCAGACCATTCGAAATTTTTTTTTAGACCTTCCTGTAGTTTTGCAGAGAACTCTCCAGATTTAATTACACATCCTATTTTAGTGTCAACAGCAAATTTACTTATGTTGCTGTCTACGCCGATATCTATGTCGTTTATGTATATAATAAATAATAATGGGGAACTCCACTAGTGACGTTGCTCCAATGGGATTTAGTGCCGTTAATGCTCACTCGCTGTTTCCTGTCCTGTAACCACGCCCTAATCCATTTTAGAATATTACCTTTAATGCCATGTGCTTCTACCTTTCTTATTAGTCTTTCGTGGGGGACTCTGTTGAAGGCTTTGCTTAAGTCGAGATATACCACATCATAATTGTGCCCTTCGTCCACCGATTCGAAAACTGATGAAAAGAATGTTAACAGATAAGTTAGACATGATCGCCCGCTTGTGAAGCCATGCTGGGAATCATTGATCAATTTGTGCTTCTCCAGGTGGTTTCGAATAGAGTTTGAAATGGTTGCTTCCAGTAATTTGATGTTAAACTGATTGGACGGTAGTTAGAGGATAGTGATCTATCCCCCTTCTTGAAAATCGGTATTACATTCACTATGCTCCAGGATTCTGGTACTATACCTGTTTTTAAGGACATGTTAAACACCTTTGCTTAGGGCATACTAAGCCCTTCTTTACATTCCTTTAATACTCTGGCAAATATCTCATCGGGACCAGGTGACTTATTAGGCTTTAGTTTGTCTATTTGCTTACTAACATCGTTACTAGTCACTACTATCTCGCTTAATTTGTTTTCTTCACTATCTCTGAATAGAGCTGGTGCCTCGGGTATCATGTTTAAATTTTCGGTGGTGAAAACTGTTGAAAAATATTTATTCAGATTATTGCTCATTTCTCCGTCGTTATCAATTAGCTCGCCGATATCTGACTGTATTGGCCCAATCTTTTCTCGTGATTTAGTTTGATACATTTGATAGAATCCCCTGGGGTTTGTCATCGGCCTCCCTTGCTATCCTCAGCTCATTATTCCTCTTTGCTTTCCTTATCTCGGTCTTAACCCTACCGGCCAATACCTTATAATAATCCCGGAGGTAAATTTCGACCAATAATGTTCTTTAAGTAATTATTTATCCATTTAGGGTCTTCAAACTATCAAAGTTTGCCCTTCTGAAATCTGGGACTTTTGTGGAATTTTCCTTACGGCTGCCCTGAAAATCTAACTGGAATCTAATTTCTTTGTGATCGCTGTTTGCAAGTTCGTTCCCTACTTCGACATTACTAATGAGGATTTCTCTGTTCGACAGAACTAAATCGAGTATATTATTACCCCGTGTGGGTTCGGTTATATGTTGACTTAGGAAACAGTCCTGGATCGTTTCAAGAAAATCCTCTGATTCTGAGTTTACCGTAAGGTCAATGCAATCTATTTGGCCAAGGTTAAAGTCGCCTACTATACAGACTTTGTTGTGTATGGAAGCCCTGTGCATTTCATCCCAGATAAGTCGCTCATTAACGCTATCAAGATTGGGAGGTCTATATATTACTCATGTGATTAATTTATCCCTACCGTCGATTAATTCTATCCAAATTGTTTCTGTATTCCGCTCAGTTTTTATTTTCTTATTTATTTCACACTTCAGATTATCCCTGACATATATTGCTACTCCGCCTTCTTTCCTAATCTGCCTATCGGATGGAATAATTTGTAACCTGGAATTTGGTATTCGACAGGTAACTCACGTGAGTCTAGGCTGATCCATGTTTCAGTGAATGCTATTATATCGATTTTTTCGGTACATACTAAGGCCCTAATATCATCCATTTTGTTCCTCATACTTCTACTGTTCGCATAGTAGACATTTAAGTTAAACGTGTTCTGAGTCCTCCCTTTGCCGCGTTTAGGTTTTAACTCGCTGTCTAATTTAGTTTTGTCATCATTCCTAACACTATTTCCCTGTAACCTTTCACTTTGTTTGCCCGCTTCCACTGCAGTCTCCTCCATCCCCGTGCTCACATGTTCCCCTAGTAGTTTAAAGACTTCGACATCTTTTGGACTGCCCTTTCGAGAGTCCCAGCCAGGGTTGCTACTCCATCCCTAGACAGATGCACCCCATCCCTAGCATAAAGGTCCCTTCTGCCATAGAAATTGTCCCAGTTGTCAATGAATGGGACTGATATTGACTTGCAATATCTGTCAAGACCGCCGTTGCCACCAACTGCCCTTGACAACCATTCATTTCCAACTCTTCTTCCAGGCAGGTCACCACATTTGATAGGGATCCCTCCCTTAGACCTAACACGTTCTATAGCTGTCTTAAACTTATCAAGAAGCTCCTCACTCCTACACCGGCCAATATCATTGCCTCCTGCGTTAAGGCAGATAATGGGTTCGTTCCCATTACCAGATAAGATATTGTCCATCCTGTCAACGATATCCCCCACCCCAGCTCCTGGCAAACACACCCTCATCCTATTTTTATCTTTACCGCAAAAAAGCTCTGTCCATGTACCGTAACTGTGAGCCGCCAACAATCAAGATTTTCTTACCTTCCTTGTGCAGGTATAGAGACGATAATAAACAGTAAACGCAGATTTGCACAACAAATGCATCAAATACATACTTATTCAGTGAATTCGTCCCACAAATTTCATTCAGAATTCTTTAAAACTCAGAGCATTAGAGTGGCTGGTACTGGTAAATATATATTTTTTAAATTCCTTCTGGAAATAAGTATATAAATAATTATTTGTTGGGTGAAGGGGACTGTACATTCTTTGTATACCTACATTGTCCATATAAATTTTTTATATACCTGTATTATCCATGTATTTTTGCATACCTTTACTATTTATGTACATTGTTTGTATACCCGCACTACCAATGTACAGTATATGATAAAGCAAAGTGAACATGTATAATAAATTTATTGAATAAATATCTATCTATCTCTACCATTTATCAGATCCGCATCCACGACATCTTGAGTGGTTCTGCCAGCTAATCATTCTACTCCATCATTTAGATATCCAAATGTACTTAGTCCAGCACGACCACCCGTTCTTGCGTATGGGGTCTGGCTCCCTGTGAATTCTTGTTTTTCTCACTAAGGATTGCCTGTGTATTATCTATAATGTGAGTTAATTAACCCTAGTGTACTTTTTACCATTCTTTTAATTTTTCAAGATTCAGTACTATAACTCTCTCATCTTGACTCTGTTCCGTATTGATGTGTTTCCTCCTCCACGTCGATCACCTTTATAATTCATTTGTCACGTAAATATTAGAAGGTGTGATAAAAATTACTGTTCATTCGTAACTTTAAAATTTTTTGTATCTACTTCAGACTCTGTGATGTGAAGAAGAGCTTTTTCGAAACGCTAGAAAGACCCAACGCTATAAGGATGTTTATTCTCCCAGCTGGTCCTCTTTTTCTAGTGTGTGTATGTGTGTGTCTGTGTCTCATGGGTTACCGTACAGTCATCACTACAAAAGACATAATAACTACCATCGTACTTCACACCAGATGACTCCTGTAGTGTGAAATAACTACAAAACTACATAACAACATTTGAGTTTCATCTATTAATGTAAAGAAGATTTATGCTATAGTTTTTTCTTCGGACCAGTCTCGCCCAATGATCAAGTTCTCTACCTTCATCCACCACTACTTAGTCAGATTTATTCCACCAAGAGAGAAGCGAACTTAACGTGCAGTGCAAATAACAGTCGTAATCCTGATAAACACCTCGGAGTTAATGCAAAAGGAAGAGATAATCCTTTGGCAATGCCTTACTTAAGCAAGAAATATGTCTTTACTTCCCATGTTCCTTCTCCTACACTGCTCTCCTAAACTGTGGCAATATCTTCGTATAAATGACCACCAGAGTCTTGAGTAGAAAACACAGTAAAAGAAATTGGTGGTTATACACTCTTCACTACGGAGACACCACTTTTAATATTTTATTTGGTTAGCTTTAGGCGATTTTATTCAGCTCAGAGAGGAACCCGTACAGAAGGGGTTAAATGTATAACTAACCAAAATGTATTAATTCCTATAAATGAACTATTTACCTTATACTGTATATAATGATTCACTTTAATGTACTGAAAGGTTACTACATCTCGGGGGTGATTTGTGTTACCTTCAAGAATAAATACACCCGAGTAATTTTGTATCGAAAACAAATGACTTAAGAGAATGGTTGGTATTCATATTTAGTCAATCAAATTACAGCTTACTAGTCCATCAGAAATATAAGTAAAGTCTCTCGATATTTTTCTTAACAATCTGCATCATTGTACAGTCATTAGTTTGCTTTGATTAATTATTTGTAACTAGATAATAAAAAATATTTAATAATGTAAACAGATGTAGTTTGAAAGAAACCTGTTGTCCCACAATCTTCTGTAGGACTGTCTATTCCACGGCCCGGTTATACTCTCTTTTGACCGAACCTCACAAGTAGGGCGGCCAGTGCAGCCAGCTATTGGTTAACTCCCCCAAGCATGTGAGTCTGGACCATAGCTCGACAGCATATACAGTTACAATCCCCGTTCCCTGACTCATATATTCACCGAGGTAACCCGGGAGTATGATGTGTTTTTAGGCCTTATAGTCGAAGGTGATAAAGGTGGCTACTTCACTCGAGCAAGATTTAGTTTCTAATCTCAATGAATCTTCCCCAAGTTTACGGTGTTTCTTACAAGTATACTATCTTTCTGTACTCCTGTCCCACCTTAGAGAGGGGGGAGGGAGTTAGGTCTGGTGACATATATAAACAAGTACGGAAAGATGACACAACGAAAAACCACTAGTTGAGGCCGAAAACGTTTAGCAATACTACACACACACAAGCGTGCGTAATACTGGGAGCTCCACTCATAAAAAAATATTGAAAAAATTGTCACTATTAATACCATGAAATGAACTTGATTTTAATAACTGAAAAATAATTAACATGAGCACGAAGATAATCCTACTTCAAAACAGCAATACAACTCTCCATTACTTTCTCTTAAACGTGTTAATATTCATAAAGGTATCAGAGAGTAGAATGACCCCATGTGCTAAACCTGTATACAAAACTTACATATTATATGATAAGGTGAACATCGCTGTACCCAAACTGTAGTACGAGTTAAGTATGAGATAAAACTTTATACAACTACGGTCATAAACTACTCACTGAAACTATGAACAACTATCATATGAGTGGGGTGAGGGTGGGGTGGGGTGAGGGTGGGGTGGGGTGAGGGGGTGGGGTGGGGTTAAGGGTGGGGTGGGGTTGAGGGTGAGGGTGAGGGTGGGGTGAGCTTGAGGGTGTATGGGAGTTGAAGTGTGGTAGGAGGGGTGTTGGTTGGGGTGTGGGTAGAGGTAAGGTGTGGTCAAGTGTCAACACATTGTCCTATGCAGGGTAAATATCGTGAAGGGGATCACCTGGAGATTATCCCCGACATATTTCACCTGATATTAACCACCCTGCTCACCTAACCTAACTTCCACATGTAGAGTTGGGGTGTATAATCGTCAGGTGAAATAAGCTGGGGGTGTCTAATTTTCAGGAGATCCGTGAAAAGTTTAGTATTTCGAGGATGGTGTAGATTGTTGAAGCGAAGACCTCGGAAGGAAACCGTCTCAGTTACCTGTCTCTGACTTAAACCGTCTCGCCCGACCTGAGACACGCAACATTACACGCAATAGGCCTCGATAGCAAAGGCTTTCCCGCGTAACCCGTAAAGTATTCTCTCATTATCGGAGTCATATTGATTTATCAGTTACCTGGGCTCACACTGGAAACCTTAAATTCATCGCTGAAACATTAAAAAAATAATCACCACGTTAGTAACAACGTATTCGTGTTGGCAGCATTCATGCCCTCTGTTAATCAGTTGAGTTCAAGTTCAACCAATTTTAGTACCATTATAGTTTATTTCGGGAAAAAGGTCGCCCCATACATTCATCAGACACTGTACTTATCCCTAAGACGTAAAGAAAATTGAATTTCGTGAACATAACTACCAACCTTGAGAGCTTTGTGTCAGGTCACTAAGGAAGTCTCGCGAAGTGGACCTGGGCTGAGACAGCTCGCCATTACTCAATTCATTCATATCGCTTTTGGCGCGTGTGTGTGTGTGTGTATGTAAAATATTTGCAGGGTCACATGCAGTTCAAATCTTTCAAACAATATATGGCGTGTTGACGTATAGCTGTAAAATATCGTCGTGAAATCTTAATTTTTTTTATAATTAATAACTTCTGCATAAAAAAAAAGAATTCCAGTGACAAAAAAATTTGCCCGAGAATCTCTAGACACGTTCTTACTACCATATGATGACCGTAGGAAACACGTCCATGAGCTAGACTTGACAACACACAGTGGTATGATGACGAGGACGACGACTTGATGAAGTGATCTAAGACATGAAAATGAGAGAAAACATGATACGGTAAACATGTCACTTCACAGACAGTTAGTTAAACAGACGGATAGGTAGACAGACAGATATATAAATAAACAGACAGACAGACAGACAGACAGACAGTTTAATTTTCAGGAAAAGGAAAGTTAAACCGATGTTGAGGAAGTAAAAGATGGCTGTAATTCTGTAACACATAAGACGAAAATATTATTGAGGAAGTTATTACATAGTAAATAATACATTTAATTGCACCTGAATTATGTCCAAAACAATATTTAACAAAAGAGAGTAAATTAATACAAGTGGGTTCATTCTGGTGGCCGTGAGGTTCCCAAGAGACGGCCGCACTGTGGCTCTCCCTGACTATAGATGGTGCCAGCGTATAATTAACCTCTTCCACACAGTTACTATACTGTATAGAATTAAGGTAATATTAGACAGGTTCACACGCTTATGTCTGCCTCTATTCTCCACTCACACAATGAAGACTACGATCTGATGACCCATAACGATGTTTACCTTACCAGAGTGAATCACCCAGCCTCCTCCACCCTCACAGCCACCCCACCCCCCAAAAAACTTGTTAATCTGTGTGATGGTGGTGGTAAATTATCTATTATTATTATTATTAGTAGTAGTAGTAGTATTATCAGTAGTAGTAGTAGTAGTAGTAGTAGCATACATCCATACAAGCCGGTTGACAAACAGGGAGAAAGAGAGAGATATAGAGACAGACAGACGGGTAGATCAACAGCTAGATACTTAGGTAGATGGATAATAATACAGATAATTAGATACATACAGTATATTAATTTTCTGTCATATAAAGTTATACCGATCTTGTAGTCTTTGTAAAGTCTGCTTTATAAAACAATGAATTGCGATGTTGAGGAAGTAAAAGATGGCTTTAATTCTGTAAGACTTTAAATAAACATATTATTAAGGAACCTATCACATAGTAAACTATACATTTAATACCACCAAAATTATGTTGAAAAAGAGGTTATTTAACAAAAGGGAATTATATACATATGTTAGATCGATCTGGTGGCTGTCAGGTCCCCGAGAGACGATCCCACTGTCTGACCATGACTCTCCCTGGCTACAGATGAAGCCAGCATGTACTTGTGTTTCCCGAACCTTTATACTGGTAATTCACCTGTTATTACATTCACATATATCACGAGTTATGTATATATAGAAGATTAACGGTGATGTATAGTGTAATATAGTGTGAGTGAGGAAAAGACACTTAATTTACCGATGATATAACTTATAAACTATTAATGTCAACTGTGGCAGCTCTTATGTAAAACTCGGCAGTAAATGTTATTAATGCGAGTCAGTCGGCAGGTGAGGAGGGACACTGCCCCCCCCCCCCGGTTTTTACTGCTGCCCCAAGTTTCAAAAGGGACTTCAAGTGAGCCGATGCTACTTGTGGATCTTGTTTTCTAAAAATTTTGTTGACGAAGTAACATTCAAAGTTAATTGTTAAATGTTTTATGTCATACTACAGAAAAGGTATTTTCAGATGTATTGAAAGACCTCTCAGGGTCACACATTGCCTAATTTTAAGCTCTACTGTACAGTCCTCCCTGTGTGAGAGTGAGACGCAGAGGGAAGATTTTCTCACTGTGTGATTTAAAATTTCTTGCTGCGCGCCACAACCGACATCCAACACCTTACAGCAGTGGTTCTCAACCAATTCCCCCCAGGGGGGTAATTCAGGTTTTCAGGGGGGGGGGAAACTGATTCGGGAGCAAGAGATATGTTCGATGAGAAATCAATCACAGAATTTTGGCCCTTGATGTGCGATTCCTACCCAAAAGTGGCAGAAAGAGCTATCCGTGCATTGCTTCCGTTTGTGTCGACATATCTTTGTGAGTCAGGCTTTTCAACTCTGTTGCAAATTAAAACGAAGCAACGTAGTAGATTAGAGGTAGAAAATGACCTGCGTTGTGCCCTTTCAAGCACTCCTCCGCGTATCCCAGAATTGGCGAAGAAAAAACAATCACAGGTTTCTCATTGACTGTAATCTTCATCTGAATAAAATTAATTACAAATTTACAATATCCTGGTATTCTATTGAACTTTTTGTTTATTGCATTATGCTTCAGTTTGGTCTGTTAAGTAATTCATTATAAATAAAAAAAAACTATTTTACTTTTATTCAAGTTTTATAAATCCATCAACATTTTCAATTGGCATTTAATTTGTAAAACTCCACTATAAAAATAATCCATGTAAAATTGTAAATGTATATGTACTAATATGGAAAAAATAAAGGTTTTTCAGTATTATATGCATATTATTTGGAATGCACTTTTTGAGGCAGACAATCTTGGAAAGGAGGGGGGAATGACATTCTGACATATGGTGAAAGGGGTGCATGGGGCAAACAAGGTTGAGAACCAATGCCTTACAGAATACCATGAGGATAAAAACACTTGAACATCTCAGTTGTTGAAGCACAGTGCTACATAACATCTGCATCTCAAGTGTCAGGTTGATTCAGAGGATGGACGGAGGATGACCTCAGGTGAAGATGACTTAACCTAACAATGAATGAACATCTTGAGAAATATTTGACTTCATAACCCTTATATTTCGTCGTCTTATAATGTGCTTGTATCTGTATATTCACGACGGTCTTATTCTCACAACAGCCTTCATTTATTATACGAGTTTATGTTGAAAAACTCCTTATAACCGCCCGTTGATCCCTTATAGCGAGTCTGATCCTCTCCATCTTCATCACTTTTCTCATTTATAAAAGTTTATGTAGTCAATAACCTGGGGTCGGATTCTCATAGGTTCGTCCGTTGTCCGCGTGTCAGTAAAACCACAGAACTGTGATACTAATTTACGTACATTAGCTTAAGTGATCTAGGTAATTACTTTCCCACAATTCAATTTACAATTAAGTCTTAAGAATCGAACACCACAAATAATTCAACCAGTCTTTGACGTTTATACTCTTTCGTCTCATTCATGTCAACGTAATACGTCCTTTTATAATTTCTCTCAATATTCCTGTTTCCCGATTTTTTATTCATTGAAATAATTCTGCCCTCTTTCCCATACGTTCAAATTAATCCCTTGTGTACGATGACATAAACCCTAACTGGCATGAACGATTTGCCTTCAGGAAATCAATTCACCTCAGTTTTAGTTTTATACAGGTGTTCAGTATATTGTGTGTGTGTGTCTGAGCTTTACACCAACAAGTTAGATCCGTTCTTACATCACCGGATACGAGGTAGGAAGGAACCCTGGAGGAGGTGGAGGAGGAGGTCAGTGTGTTATTGGAGGAGCGATACGGCCGCTAGGACCTATCACATAGTGAACTATGCATTTAATACAACCTAAATTATGTTGAAAAAGAGGTTATTTAACAAAAGGGAATCCCTCATTGAGTGGGCTCGATCTGGTGGCTGTCAGGTCCCCGAGAGACGATCCCACTGTCTGACCATGACTCTCCCTGGCTACAGATGAAGCCAGCATGTACTTGTGTTTCCCGAACCTTTATACTGGTAATTCACCTGTTATTACATTCACATATATCACGAGTTATGTATATATAGAAGATTAACGGTGATGTATAGTGTAATATAGTGTGAGTGAGGAAAAGACACTTAATTTACCGATGATATAACTTATAAACTATTAATGTCAACTGTGGCAGCTCTTATGTAAAACTCGGCAGTAAATGTTATTAATGCGAGTCAGTCGGCAGGTGAGGAGGGACACTGCCCCCCCCCCCCGGTTTTTACTGCTGCCCCAAGTTTCAAAAGGGACTTCAAGTGAGCCGATGCTACTTGTGGATCTTGTTTTCTAAAAATTTTGTTGACGAAGTAACATTCAAAGTTAATTGTTAAATGTTTTATGTCATACTACAGAAAAGGTATTTTCAGATGTATTGAAAGACCTCTCAGGGTCACACATTGCCTAATTTTAAGCTCTACTGTACAGTCCTCCCTGTGTGAGAGTGAGACGCAGAGGGAAGATTTTCTCACTGTGTGATTTAAAATTTCTTGCTGCGCGCCACAACCGACATCCAACACCTTACAGAATACCATCAGGATAAAAAAACTTGAACATCACAGTTGTTGAAGCACAGTTCTACATAACATCTGCATGTCAAGTGTCAGGTTGATTCAGAGGATGGACGGAGGATGACCTCAGGAGAGGATGACTTAACCTAACAATGAATGAACATCTTGAGAAATATTTGACTTCATAACCCTTATATTTCGTCGTCTTATAATGTGCTTGTATCTGTATATTCACGACGGTCTTATTCTCACAACAGCCTTCATTTATTATACGAGTTTATGTTGAAAAACTCCTTATAACCGCCCGTTGATCCCTTATAGCGAGTCTGATCCTCTCCATCTTCATCACTTTTCTCATTTGTAAATGTTTATGTAGTCAATAACCTGGGGTCGGATTCTCATAGGTTCGTCCGTTGTCCGCGTGTCAGTAAAACCACAGAACTGTGATACTAATTTACGTACATTAGCTTAAGTGATCTAGGTAATTTCTTTCCCACAATTCAATTTACAATTAAGTCTTAAGAATCAAACACCACAAATAATTCACCCAGTCTTTGACGTTTATACTCTTTCGTCTCATTCATGTCAACGTAATACGTCCTCTTATTATTTCTCTCAATATTCCTGTTTCCCGATTTTTTATTCATTGAAATAATTCTGCCCTCTTTCCCATACGTTCAAATTAATCCCTTGTGTACGATGACATAAACCCTAACTGGCATGAACGATTTGCCTTCAGGAAATCAATTCACCTCAGTTTTAGTTTTATACAGGTGTTCAGTATATTGTGTGTGTGTGTCTGAGCTTTACACCAACAAGTTAGATCCGTTCTTACATCACCGGATACGAGGTAGGAAGGAACCCTGGAGGAGGTGGAGGAGGAGGTCAGTGTGTTATTGGAGGAGCGATACGGCCGCTAGGACCTATCACATAGTGAACTATGCATTTAATACAACCTAAATTATGTTGAAAAAGAGGTTATTTAACAAAAGGGAATCCCTCATTGAGTGGGCTCGATCTGGTGGCTGTCAGGTCCCCGAGAGACGATCCCACTGTCTGACCATGACTCTCCCTGGCTACAGATGAAGCCAGCATGTACTTGTGTTTTCAGAACTTTATACTGATAATTCACCTGTTATTACATTCACATATATCACGAGTTATGTATATATAGAAGATTAACGGTGATATATAGTGTAATATAGTGTGAGTGAGGATAAGACACTTAATTTACAGATGATATAACTTATAAACTATTAATGTCAACTGTGGCAGCTCTTATGTAAAACTCGGCAGTAAATGTTATTAATGCGAGTGTCCGGTCGGCAGGTGAGTGAGGACATTTTGCCCCCCCTTCGCTTTTTATTGCCCTAAGTTTCAGGCAGACCCCCGCGAACCGATGCGACCGAAAGACTGCGTTTTTCAAAAATTTTGTTGACGAAGTAACATTCAAAGTTAATTGTTAAACGTTTTATGTTATAATACAGCAAATGTATTTTCAGATGCATTGAAAGACCCTCTCAGGTCAGCTGCCACACGTTTAATTTGCTTATACCGCATGGTACTACCTGTGTGAGAGTGAGATGGAGGAAGATTTTTACTCTGGATGAATTGTTGCTGTGCGCCACAACCGACCCCCAACACCGGTACAGCAGTGGTTCTTCAATCAGGGGGAAATGCCTAGGGGGAATTCAGGCTTCAGGGGAAACTGATTCGGGAGCAAGAGATATGTTCGATGAGAAATCAATCAGAATTTTGGCCCTTGATGTGCGATTTCTACCCAAAAGTGGCAGAAAGAGCTATCCGTGCATTGCTTCCGTTTGTGTCGACATATCTTTGTGAGTCAAGCTTTTCAACTCTGTTGCAAATTAAAACGAAGCAACGTAGTAGATTAGAGGTAGAAAATGACCTGCGTTGTGCCCTTTCAAGCACTCCTCCGCGTATCCCAGAATTGGCGAAGAAAAAACAATCACAGGTTTCTCATTGACTGTAATCTTCATCTGAATAAAATTAGTTACAAATTTACAATATCCTGGTATTCTATTGAACTTTTTGTTTATTGCATTATGCTTCAGTTTGGTCTGTTAAGTAATTCATTATAAATAAAAAAAAAACTATTTTACTTTTATTCAAGTTTTATAAATCCATCAACATTTTCAATTGGCATTTAATTTGTAAAACTCCACCATAAAAATAATCCATGTAAAATTGTAAATGTATATGTACTAATATGGAAAAAATAAAGGTTTTTCAGTATTATATGCATATTATTTGGAATGCACTTTTTGAGGCAGACAATCTTGGAAAGGAGGGGGGAATGACATTCTGACATATGGTGAAAGGGGTGCATGGGGCAAACAAGGTTGAGAACCACTGCCTTACAGAATACCATGAGGATAAAAACACTTGAACATCTCAGTTGTTGAAGCACAGTGCTACATAACATCTGCATCTCAAGTGTCAGGTTGATTCAGAGGATGGACGGAGGATGACCTCAGGTGAGGATGACTTAACCTAACAATGAATGAACATCTTGAGAAATATTTGACTTCATAACCCTTTTATTTCGTCGTCTTATAATGTGCTTGTATCTGTATATTCACAACGGTCTTATTCTCACACCAGCCTTCATTTATTATACGAGTTTATGTTGAAAAACTCCTTATAACCGCCCGTTGATCCCTTATAGCGAGTCTGATCCTCTCCATCTTCATCACTTTTCTCATTTATAAATGTTTATGTAGTCAATAACCTGGGGTCGGATTCTCATAGGTTCGTCCGTTGTCCGCGTGTCAGTAAAACCACAGAACTGTGATACTAATTTACGTACATTAGCTTAAGTGATCTAGG